>NW_026511377.1:327837-469054 GCF_027579735.1 Bombina bombina | reverse complement strand
GAACCCAAAAAACTCATTAATATCAAAGCTGAATATTTTTGGAAGTAGTTTTTAGTTTGTTTTTAGTTTTAGCTATTTTAGGGGGATATCTGTGTGTGCAGGTGACTATTACTGTGCATAATTATTAGGCAACTTAACAAAAAACAAATATATACCCATTTCAATTATTTATTTTTACCAGTGAAACCAATATAACATCTCAACATTCACAAATATACATTTCTGACATTCAAAAACAAAACAAAAACAAATCAGTGACCAATATAGCCACCTTTCTTTGCAAGGACATTCAAAAGCCTGCCATCCATGGATTCTGTCAGTGTTTTGATCTGTTTACCATCAACATTGCGTGCAGCAGCAACCACAGCCTCCCAGACACTGTTCAGAGAGGTGAACTGTTTTCCCTCCTTGTAAATCTCACATTTGATGATGGACCACAGGTTCTAAATGGGGTTCAGATCAGGTGAACAAGGAGGCCATGTCATTAGATTTTCTTCTTTTATACCCTTTCTTGCCAGCCACGCTGTGGAGTACTTGGACGCGTGTGATGGAGCATTGTCCTGCATGAAAATCATGTTTTTCTTGAAGGATGCAGACTTCTTCCTGTACCACTGCTTGAAGAAGGTGTCTTCCAGAAACTGGCAGTAGGACTGGGAGTTGAGCTTGACTCCATCCTCAACCCGAAAAGGCCCCACAAGCTCATCTTTGATGATACCAGCCCAAACCAGTACTCCACCTCCACCTTGCTGGCGTCTGAGTCGGACTGGAGCTCTCTACCCTTTACCAATCCAGCCACGGGCCCATCCATCTGGCCCATCAAGACTCACTCTCATTTCATCAGTCCATAAAACCTTAGAAAAATCAGTCTTGAGATATTTCTTGGCCCAGTCTTGACGTTTCAGCTTGTGTGTCTTGTTCAGTGGTGGTCGTCTTTCAGCCTTTCTTACCTTGGCCATGTCTCTGAGTATTGCACACCTTGTGCTTTTGGGCACTCCAGTGATGTTGCAGCTCTGAAATATGGCCAAACTGGTGGCAAGTGGCATCTTGGCAGCTGCACGCTTGACTTTTCTCAGTTCATGGGCAGTTATTTTGCGCCTTGGTTTTTCCACACGCTTCTTGCGACCCTGTTGACTATTTTGAATGAAACGCTTGATTGTTCGATGATCACGCTTCAGAAGCTTTGCAATTTTAAGAGTGCTGCATCCCTCTGCAAGATATCTCACTATTTTTGACTTTTCTGAGCCTGTCAAGTCCTTCTTTTGACCCATTTTGCCAAAGGAAAGGAAGTTGCCTAATAATTATGCACACCTGATATAGGGTGTTGATGTCATTAGACCACACCCCTTCTCATTACAGAGATGCACATCACCTAATATGCTTAATTGGTAGTAGGCTTTCGAGCCTATACAGCTTGGAGTAAGACAACATGCATAAAGAGGATGATGTGGTCAAAATACTCATTTGCCTAATAATTCTGCACTCCCTGTATTTGCCATCCGTGGAGGATCCAGGGTCCCTAGGTAGGTTTGAATAGTCAAGGGAGCCTCCATGTTATTAATGTCTGCTTATTTTAGAAATGTTGCCTAATACAACTATAGATCCACAACAGTTTTTACTATAGAGTTGAGAAAAAATATCTCACTGTTTTTGTTTACAACCTTGTTTATTTAAATTGTAATAAAAAGAAATCAATCAGGGAGATAGCGGGAACATTAGTGGCCAAATCAACAGTTTGGTACATTCTGAGAAAAAAAAACCCACTGGTGAGCTCTGCAACACAAAAGGCCCTGGAAGTCCGCAACAGTGGTGTATGATCATAGGATCCTATCCATGGTAAAGAAAAACCCCTTCACAACATCCAGTCAAGTGAAGAACACTCTCCAGGAGGTAGGCATATCATTATCCTAATGTACCATAAAGAGAAGACTTCTCAAGAGCAAATATAGAGGGTTCCGCACAAGGTGCAAACCATTTATATACTTCAAGAATAGAATGGCCAGATTAGACTATGCTAAAAAAAAAAAAGCCAGCCCAGTTCTGGAACAGCATTCTTTGGACAGATGACACTAAGATCATCCTGTACCAGAATGATGGGAAGAAAAAAGTATGGGGAAGACTTGGAACAGCTCATGATCTGAAGAATACAACATTATCTGTAAAACACGGTGGATGCAGTGTGATGGCATGGGAATGCATGGCTTCCAATGGCAATGGGTCACTAGTGTTTATGATTTGACAGAAGCAGCCACATGAATTTTAAAGTGTATAGGGATAGATTGTCTGCTTCACTTTACAGATCGACAATGACCCAAAACATACTGTGAAAGCAGCCCAGGAGTTTTTTTAAGGCAAAGAAGTGGAATATTATGCAATGGCCCAGTCAATAAAGTATGCATTTCACTTGCTGAAGACAAAACTTAAGGCAGAAAAACCTACGGTCAAACAACAACTGAAGACCACTGCAGTAAAAATGTTTGGTGATGTCCATGCGTTCCAGACTTCATGCAGTCATTGCCTGCAAAGGATTCTCGATGAATTATTAAAAATAAACATTTTATTTACGATTTGTGAATTTGTTATTTACATTTGAGACCCTGAAATTTGGGGACTGTGTATAAAAATGGTTGCAATTCCTAAAGGTTTCATACAATATTTGTGTTCAACCTCTTGAATTAAAGATGAAAGTCTGCACTTCACTTGCATCTTGGTTGTTTAATTTTAAATCCACTGTGGTGTCATACAGAGCCAGAATTATAAAAATTGTGTCAATGTCCAATTATTTACGGACCTAACTGTATATACATGAGATGTGTGTGTATATATATATATATATATATCTTTATACCGCATTTGCTCAATTATAAGACAAGGTTTTTTTTCAAGAAAAAAAACCTCTGTAAAAAGTACCTTGTCTTATAATCAAGGTTGTCTTACTTTCAAACTTGAGAAGTACTGAATAGCGGGCGCCATATTGAAGGAGGAACAGGAAGAGCATACAGTGGACACCATATTGGAGGAGGAACAGGAAGAGCATACAGCACAGGAGCTGCGGTGACATGCAAACGTTTCCAGGAACTGGAAACCATATGTGTGGTAACTTAACAATATTGGTATTTCTTACAATACTTTGAGAATTGCACTTCTCTTCACACAGTTTAGCATTGGGACATGTGTCTATATTGATTTGAAATAGAAAGTGTGATTGCTTATACTAAAGTGCTCAAATGTCATTGCTGAAAAAATATGTATATAAAACGTTTTTCCCTGATACATGAAAGTTTGAGGGGGTCGTCTTACAATCAGGGTCATCTAATAATCAAGCAAATATGGTATATAGGAATATCTATTTAAATAATTTACAATAAATACACAGTATAAGACTTTATTAAAAATAAATATTGCATAAATATTGTTTCTTTCATATAGGTGGCGAGAGTCCACAAGCTAGTTACTGATGGGATATACCGTCCTACCAGGAGGGGGCAGAGTTTCCCAAACCTCAAATGCCTATAAATACACCTCCCACCTCACATACCTCAGTTTTAAAAACTTTGCCTCGTTGATTTCTTCAGTGAAAGGCGCTTCTAAGCATATTGAAGCCCAGCTCCTCTCTAAGTGCAATGTTTGTCTGAGGGATGTGAAGGGAGTTTTACCTGTGTCAGGATATCTGTGAGTGTTATTAAATATATATATATATATATATTATGTATACAGGATAAGACCACAGGATTCATTATATATGAAACTGATTGCATCAGTTTATTTAGTATAAATTGCAGTTCTTTCTGCCAGATGGTTTTGGCTGGGTAAAACAACCCCCCTTCTTCTTGGTTACATAGGATACATTGCAAATCTTTGTCCCAATTCATCAAAAGGAATTGCTTTCAAAGTAATCTTAGACAGATCACTTCAAAAGACCTTTTTGATTACTACCTGGAAATGTGTAATAAGATTTCCTATCAGATCACTAGACTCCCTTATAAGAAGAAGAGAGCCTAGCAGTCTGAGCCAAGTGACACATTTTGTGGAAAGGTCACTATTCACTCTTCGATGCAAATTGGTACCTGCTGTGTAAAACATCTGTGCTGGCTAACAGAGACACATGTTTCGCGTTGTAACTGAAATTCATTTTTAAAATACAAACTTGTATAAATTTCAATATAATACCAGGATGTTGAATGCTATGATTCTGTAAAGAAAGATGGTTATCAGTGAGCTGCTTATTAATATGATGCTAGAAACAATACTCATATTTCATATTAAAATAATCAGAAAAGAGGGCACTGCATGGTCCCATCTATATTAAAAGTGTAAGTGATGAATACTGCAAATTAAAGTATTTGTTAAACATTTTAAAGGTTAGATAATTAAGCTGTTAGCAATATTGATAATGAAACTGTTTGTCTTTGCTGCCACCGATGGCCTAAATCCAGTATTACAGCCAAAAGGCATTTGGCTGTTGAAAATAGAAGTAGAGAGAGGGGTGTGCACTCGGTACACACCACGCTCTTAGGGGGCGCTAACTAGTGTATAACACCTACAACAAAACATAAAATTATAGCTAAGGTTGTTATCAGTAACACAATCTATACAATCATAAAATCAAACCCGATTGGGTGGAAATGGGCATATGAGTGTATGCAGATATCACAGATAGTCCACAACAGTAATCTTGAAGAAATAAGGATAAAGGCAGCTCTCTGTCATAGGACGGTCATCCTGATGTAACGTAATCTGAAAAGAGAAGAGGAACAGAGGCGCCAAGCATGGCCTAGTAACGTCAGAGCACACAGGACCAACAAGACAGAATGTACTCACAAGTGAGGCGCACCCTTATGGTGCTATTGTAGCAGACTGGAACTATATACGTGGTCCAGCTCACGTCACCACCAGCTAGAGGTCCGAAACCAGATGATCCTTAGGATGGCCTATTGGTTAAGTCCTGGAAGGAAAAAAGGCACAAAAACATAGCCCAGTACCGTTTAGGCAAGGAAGATAGAATATTTAAAGATTGCACTTACAAGAGGCAAAGCACCACCAGGTGCAATATCAGCATTACTGGGACCTCTCAGCCGCCCAGTGGACTGCGGATTCCAGCCAACAGGATAAAGGTGATCCCAACTTGAATATAAAAATCCAGCAAAGAAAATATTCTGCCCCCACAAAATAGGACAAAAAATAGTAGCAAGTGTATAATAAAAAGTTATTTATTTAAAATCAAGCGACGCGTTTCTCAGCCACCCCAGGGCTGTTTCCCAGTAGCCAATCAGGGAGGCGTTTTCCAAATAACCTATCACAAGACAAGCTTCCGTGGGGCGTTTCCAATTTCACCAATGATTAGGATAAAAAAGTGTGGGGATTATCACGTGATATAACCTCATGCAAGAGGATAGAAGAGGGCTGGCTGTTTGCTAAATTTTTGACTGATAACTTTGCTGCCTTGGAACACAGTCACTATAAACAAAATTCGACTACCTTTTATTATCCATATTGCAATACCTTTATTCATATGAGGTGAAACAAGAAATTCTTGAAACTGAAACATTGATTTGTTTATTTGTGTAAAGTATAAGAAACTGTTAAGTATATTTAATTTTTTAAATCAAAGGCTATAGTTAGATTACAGTTAGTAATTTTAAAAGGGCACCATTTATATTTTAAGCTCATGTTCACAGTCCTGTGTAGTTTAACTAGTAATATTTAGTGCTAAGTAATTCATATTTGCAACTAGATATATTTTAGGATTTGCCTTTTTGTAGAGAAATAAGAATTTATTTCATCTCAGATAAATTGGCATATAAGCTTGCTGTTTGCATTAAGAATATATATAGCTTCTGGTGTTTTAATTAGAGTTATATAGAATCATTTGTGGGCTAAGTAGCTTAATTATATTGGTCTGGAAGATTAACAAACCATACCTTGGTATCTCATTGTGATATTTTAATACAAATCTGATTTGGGAGATTATTGTGAATAAGGTAATTTGTAAAGATATATTTTTAAGATCTTTGTATAGAATATTGTAACAGCATAAGTGTGTATCATCTGATTTATGATCTGGTTTCTATCAATATAATTCAATGTGTTTATAACTTTAACTAATATAAAGAATTTAGGAATTTATATTAATTTTAATTGTTTCGTATATACATTTTAATTGGGGGTTTGTTTTAAAGAATAACAATAAATAAATTGTGTTATAACCCGGCCATTTACTGACACCTGATGATACCATGTTTTTTCCTATGGGAAAGCTTTTAATAAGGCTCTTGTACCATTGCCTCTGTTGATATGTTTCAGTACTGGTTTGGCTGTCTGCTATATGTGGATGGGTGTCTTACACAGTAAGTATATACTTTTATTGTAGAAGACACTATCAGCTATGGATTTGGCACTTTTTATCTAAATTTGTTATATATTGCGACTTCTGGCTGGCAGCAGTTCACAGGAGCTCCGTAACTTCGTCTCCACAATTGTTTTTTAAACTGCTTTCCAGCTTGCCCCCGTGCCTCAATCTTGCTTGGCAGATGGCCATACACCCCGTTACTGCACTCAGGCGGAATTTCGCCCCTGCACGAAGGACTCCCAACACCGGTCTTAGCCCACGGAGGGAACCAGAAAAAGGTGCAAACAGTGCCTCAGGCCTCCTGACAGCCCGGATCCCCCCGCTACAATTGCGGCTCTATCCGCACATCAGAGGGACATTGGCAACAGCTGCGCCTACACGCCTATTAATACCGGAGTGTAGCCTGTAAATTGGAGCCATCTGAGGACAAAGCCTCTGCCTTTAGCTGATACCGGTCACGCTGGTCTGGGTGAGCTGTTTGGTGCTAACACTAACTTTAATATGCATATGAGACTGTTATAAGTGAAGCACCGTTCATTTAACATTTAACTTACTCCTCATAATTTTGTTATATGTGCTCCTTTGAGAGGGCGAGTTTTATGTTGCATAATCTGTGGTGTTATTGCAATCAATGGAAATTTCTACATACAGCCTACATCACCATTGCTGCCTACACTGTTGTTTTGTAAACCCTGTGGTGGGTCCTTTCTAGTACCTTTTGGACATAGCTGTCAACGCATTGTTACCGATTGTGACTGTGAGTGGGGAAGGGAGAGTGTTCTTTGCAGTTTGCACCTCATGGTGTTTTGGTCTTAGGATCATTACTTTTTCTACTGCTCTCCATATGGTTGCTTTTTTTACATAGCGCAGCAGCACCATCTAGTGGATTATATACATTACTGCATCTTCATCCATCCCCTCTTATTTTGTTCTATGAAAGTTGACGATTATTTCCACAGGCTACCTCCGCCTACAAAAAATACCATGAGTCACAGATCAAAAACTCAAGACAAAAGGCAGAAGAGCACCATGGAAGCTCAGGTAAACGCCTCACTAACAGATGCTGAATGTAATTCTTCAGGAGATCATACTTCACTATTGCAGGAACTCAAAGCATTTTTCTTGCCAAAAATGGACACTCTACATGCTGGGGTAGACACATTAACCAGTGAGGTGTGATTATTTTCCACACGCATATCCGCTGCAGAGCAGAGAATTTCTGGTGTTGAAGATAGGCAACAAGAATCAGAAATTTCGTTAAAACACCTACTGAAGCAGAACCAACAGCTACAAGATAAAGTGGAGGATTTAGAAAATCGCAGTAGGCGAAATAACCTACGGGTTGTGGGAGTTCCTGAATCTATCAAAGATAAAGATCTGCTGGAATTTGCCGCCTCCACTCTTCCTAAACTCTTGGGAAAGCCTCAGGACTGTATACCATTGGATATTGAGAGATCACATCGCATAGGTCCAAACAGGTACCTGCAAAACTCTAAGGAGAAACCACGTCAAGTAATCTTCAATTGCCTGAATTTTCAGGATAACCTATCCATCCTAAGAGCTTACAGAGCCGCAAAAGAAATCGCCTATGAGGATCATCGTCTCTTGTTATTCCAAGACTTTTCAGTAGAGGTTACTAAGAGGCGTAAGGACTTTGCATCAATCTGCTCCAATCTTTATGAACAGGGTTGAAAGTTTGCCCTTATGTTCCCTGCTAATCTGAAAATTCAAACTCCATCAGGATCAAAAGTTTTCCACACGCCAGCTGCAGCGCAGGCCTACCTAGCATCGGAGCGAAGACAGGACAATGGCTGATGGCCCTTTATTAAGTATTAGTGTCTCAAGTTTAGCATATAATGTGTCTTAAAATGTATGCTGTTTTCTTTTTGCAGGAGTTATTGCTCTGGTTGCTCATTCTTCTCACAGATTTGTACTCCTGGGACCTGGGGTCGGGGCACTGTGGTGCTGAGGCGCTTCCTGACTTTAAGTTTTGGCCCCTGCTAGGATCGCCTGATTACACCTATTGTGCATACGTATGCTGTGGTGCCCCTCCCCTGCCTCTATGAGTGATTCAGGTTATATGGGACACATAATCCTACAGTTATTTTATTTGTTTTGTTCCTGTACTGTATTTGTTGGTTCATATTTATGTATGCATGACTTTTTTGGTGCTGTGCCACCCTGTTTTTGGTCCCTGATCCTTTTTACAGAGGTCCCTAACATTGGTAAGATTCTAGCTTCTTGGTGGTCACTTCCTCGCTCCCACCTCTGCCAGGTTCCTGATCTATTGTCCGCAGGTTCCCATGGGGCCCTGTTGCTACCTTTGAACCCTTCACTTTGTAATGTTGTCTTTCTTCCAGGTTTGTCCCTTTTGTGGGGGGTCCATAGTGAGCGCCCGATATTTCAATACTTACCCCATCTTATACCTAGCCATTACATAATTAACCCCTTAGCTCTTTCTCATGTTGGAACCCTTGAAATAAGTTTAGACTTGATGCCCCTTTATCTCCTCAGGCTCCACTTTTCCTCAGCCTCCCCCCCCCCCCCCGTGTAGGTTTGTGGACACAGGCTACTGTGCTTTTACTTTCTGCAGAGTGAGGTTCTTATTTACCCAACCTTATCATAGTCATATTGCCCTACTGTTATTATTCTATGTTACAGATGCAGATATATTTTGGAATCTATTGTTTTTTATATTTCATGTTTCTGTTTCCTTTTTAGCGACTGTCAAGCTGTTGCCTGGACACATCTGGTATCCCCCCTTCTCTCGCACCGCAATTCCCTGGGGATCCACCTACTCCACATAACTGTAAGTCAGAATATACCTCCCACACCTTGTACACTAAGGATTGAGACAGGCTTGGTCTACTCCCCTGGTATCATCCTTCATACCCTTATGAGCCTTATACATGGAATGTTTCCTGGAATGTGGGGGGCATCACGTCCCCTGCTTAGAGAAGTATAATTCTTCAACATCTAAACTGTTTACGCACTGACGTAGCTTTGCTCCAGGAGACTAAATTGACGGAGGAGGAAAATGAAAAGTTAAAAACCCGTTGGGTAGGTCACATTTTATTTTCCCCTACGGAGGGCAGGAAGAGGGGGGTTGCCATTTTAGTATGAAAGGGCCTTGCAGCTTCCTTCTCCCAAATAGAGGTAGATCAGAGGGGTAGATTTATTGTTGCTCTTTTTCATGTTGAAACTTTCATTTACACTTTATGTAATGTTTATGGCCCTAACGTATATGACTCTACCTTTTGGACTAAATTATTAGCAACGCTAGCCACGTATAATGCTCCTATAATCATGGGGGGTGACTTTAACTTAGCCCAGGCTCTCCCATTGGACAGATTTAAAGACCCTACCATTTCAAAAACTTCAAGGAAGCATACAACTAGATATAAATGAGAGGTGACCCTGATTGGTTCCTTTAAAGACACTTTGAACTTATTGGATGTATGGAGGGCGAGAAACCCGGATTGGAGAGATTTCACATGCCTTTCAAAATCGCACCACACTATGTCACGCATTGATTACTTTCTCACTTCCCCAGTTATAACTCAGCAGGTTTACTCCACAGACATAGGTCAAATTACTATCTCTGATCATGCCCCAATTATTCTGGTGCTACAACCACAACTCCCCAAGCCAGTAAACAGGAATTGAAGATTCCCATCTCACCTTTATAACAATATTGACTTCCGTCGACACTTAAAGTCTTCTTGGATACATTATGCATTAGATAATGCCTCCCACATAAGTACTCAGGACTTATTCTGGCACGCCTCAAAGGCGGTAATGAGGGGCTACATAACTTCTTTTACAGCACACCACAATAAACATCTCAAAAAAGTGGACAGAGATCTTCTTTCCCAGCTTACAGACGCTTATAATAATTATTTATCTAACCCTACTTCCTTGGCCAGGAGGATTTATTATGATCTTAAGCAAACGAGAGACACATACCTAGCTCAGCAAGACAACAAATTTAATATTTATAGACAGGGCCGTTACTACAGGCATGGCAATAAAGCCGGTAAACTGCTAGCCAAATTAGTTAAATCCTATAGTCCTAGGTCCCACATTTTAGCCATCAAATCCTGAGGCCATTTAACTACTGACTCCAAGGAAATAATGACTGAATTTGTAGATTATTATACTTCTTTATACTCCAAGCAAACAATTTATTTGGAGGCAAAACAGCGCTTCTGGGGTACAGTGCAAGTTCCCACCCTTACTGATGAGCAGACTTCACTCCTCAATTCCCCTATACAACCACAAGAGGTGCTGAAGGCCATATGTCATAGTAAGCTGGGAAAGGCTGCGGGCCCTGACGGTTTGCCTGCGGAATATTTTAAATTGTTATGAGGTTGCCCCAATTCTGTTTTCCCTATACTCTGCCTATTTAGCGGGTACTGAACAGATGGACAGCAGATTATCTGAGGCCAATATCTGTCTTTTGCTTAAACCTGATAGAGATCCCACTCAAACATCATCATACTGCCCAATTTCACTGCTGAATGGGGATTACAAATTATTAACGAAAATCTTGGCGGATAGATTGGCGAGTGTCCTGCCTTCCATAGTCCACATAGATCAGACTGCTTTTGTAAAGGGCAGATCATCAGTAGTAAACATTAGAAAAACCCTTAGAATTACTGCTCATTATTGGTACAATGCTCACTCACAGTCTCCCTCTCTGTTACCAGATGCTTGTCTTTTGGCACTTGACGCGGAAAAGGTGTTTGATAGGATCGAATGGGACCATTTACATACTTCATTGTCACACTTTGGCATAAATGGGAACTTCTCTAACTTCCTCCAGAGGCTGTACTCCGCCCCCAGAGCTTCTCTCATAATTAACAGTGGGTTTTCCTCATCTTTTACACTGCAGAGAGGTACAAGGCAGGGGTGTCCCCTCTCTCCTCTACTTTTTAATTTGGCCATTGAGCCTTTGGCATCTTATATAAGACAACACTGCACGAGACTGGATATATGTGGACAAAAACAACATCTGGCTGGGCGGAGCTAGCCAGCAGCCTAGACAATCACAATTTAACAGAGCTCTAGTTAAAACCTGTCATTTATTAGCCCTAAAAAGCACGATTTAGGAGCTGATTCCCAGAAAAAAAACTTTGGAGCAGTATTTACTCACTACAAGGGACCATTGGCTGAAATTTGGCAGAGTTTGAGACAAATTTCGATCTACCCAGAGAGGAGTTCCAGAGGATTTTCAGGAAAATCCCAGGCTTCGGCCTACCTCTGAAGTCTCTGGCTCATTAAAGAGCCTGAAATCTTCAGGAAAGAATAAGATTAAAGCAGGCAGAACTACCATCCCTGATAAATAACTGCACATCAGGATCTAAGCAGGTATTAAATATAGGCAGATCACACATTAAAGACTGATAGGAGTTAAGGGGAGACCTGAGAGTTAGTCGCCTATTCATACCCTGACTGTACATTCTGCGGGAACACATGATAGCATCTGAATCTGACTTTACAAGGCCTGCTGCTGCACTCCGGAGGATTGGGGATCCGCTCCGGAGTGTTTAAAGAGTAAGTGTTGACTGTTTCTTGGGATCCTTGTGACCACAGGCGACCTCATCTAAGGATACTGAGGATATCTCCTAGCTCATTGTATTCTTGGAGCTGAGTGAGTGGATTGTTTTGCTTTATGTGAGACGTTGCATACATGAGCTCTGGAAGCACCATTTTAGCCATGCAGGAGGATATTCCCAGACTGAGATGCAGTGCTCCTGAAACTTGGGTAAACCAGGCTATTAAGGCACACATGAGGGCACAGCCTATAACCTGCCATGGAGGAAAAATACTGTGACACAAGCCCTTTCATAAATACTGAGATGACTTTACCCGTGCATGTTGTGCAAAGGGCCACTGAAACTGATCTAGATGGCCTCCATATCTCGCAAAAAGCCGACGTTAGTTAAAACATCACAGGCTGGGGAAAGGTTGTTCAGGATGATCTGAGCTATCAGAATGAGACACGCAAAATCTTATTTATCGTTCCGACTGTTTTCAAGAGGGAGACTGATATGCATATACATTGTGGGAATTTTCTGTTCATTTAGTACTCTTGTTTCACTCACAGGTTATGATTATGACCTCACTTAAAAAATCAGGGCTTGATGTGCTCATTATACAGTTTCAAACATGCATATAGCAACCTTTGATATCATGTTTAGAGGCATCCTTCCATTCAATTTACTGCTATACTCTAGTTAAGGTTTAGTTATGCTAGTTATCTATGAACATTTACGTTTACTATATTACCGTAGATTATGGTACTAACTTCCTTAACATTCATGTAACCTCCATTGTAAGTTTACTCCCAGTATGTCACTGTACATAGCTTTAAGGCATCCATCTTCCAAAGGGTTAAAGTGTAGCACAATTATATTTTGTTATTTGTATACTCTAATACAGTGTGGGTTCCTAGGTGTGCTAGGTACTGTATGTGCTTTGTACTGTGTGTGATAGTTACTGTTTGAGCTGGGGACTGTGTCTGTTTGGTACTGCGTATGCTGGGCATTGTTTTTGCTTGGTGTTGTGTATGCTAGGTACTGTGTGTGCTGGGTACTGTGTGTGCTATGTGCTGTGTGTGCTAGGTGCTGTGTGTGCTAGGTGCTGTGTGTGCTAGGTTCTGTGTGTGCTAGGTTCTGTGTGTGCTTGGTGCTGTGTGTGCTTGGTGCTGTGTGTGCTAGGCACTTTGTTTGCTAGGTACTTTGTGTACAATGTGTGCTAGGTTCAATGCGTGCTAGGTACTGCGTGTGCTCGGCAAGCTGGGTGCGGTGTGTGCTAGGTACAGCGTAAGCTAGGTTCAGTGGGTGTTAAGTACAGCGTGTGCTAGGTACAATGAGTGCTAGGTACAATGAGTGCTAGGTACAATGAGTGCCGGGTACAAAGAGTGCTAGGTTCAGTGTGTGCTGGGTACAGTGTGTGCTGGGTACAGCGTGTGCTGGGTACAATGTGTGCTGGATACAGTGTGTGCTGGATACAGTGTGTGCTGGGTGCAGTGTGTGCTGGGCATAATGTGTGCTGGGTACAATGTGTGCTAGGTACAATGTGTGTTAGGTTCAATGTGTGCTAGGTACCGCATGTGCTAGGCAAGGCGGGTGCTGGGTACGGCGTGTGCTAGGTACTGGGTGAGCTAGGTACAATGAGTGCGAAGTATCATGTGTGCTAGGTACAATATGTGCTAGGCACAGCGTGTGCTGGATACAGCGCGTCCACAGTACAGCGTGTGCTATGTACAGTGAGAGCTAGGTACAGCGTGGGCTAGGTACAGTGTGTGTTAAGTACGGCGTGTGCTAAGTACAATGTGTGTGTCAGGGAATTGTACATACTGTCTCTTTAAATTAGCCGCACCAATTACCTCCTTGCAGCTCCTTTAAATCACCTGCTCACTAAGCAATCACTGCTTAGTATTTTGTTATTCAACCCTGAGTAACTCTGAGCCTCCTGCTCCCTCCAGTGACTATTGTCTTATATCTAACTTTTGATCTATTCCTGCAGGTCTTTTGTGTTGGCTACTCTGAACTTTTATCTACAGCACATTGTCTGGAAATCAATTTACTATCAGAGACACTGCATGAACTTATCCTATTGTTTGCTTATTTCACTTGCAGCTTTTCTAACGACCGGAGTCTCTCCTCAGACTATCTGGATCCGGACCTCTGCTTTCCTCAAAGAACCGTCTCTCTCTAAACCAGCATAACTCAAAATAAGGTACAAACTCTCCTTTAATAATTACTCACCAGAACAGTTTCTATCACAGCTTCTGTTTCAAAACCTAAACACGCTGCCAGTGTTTGTCTGACGTCACACGCTACTCAAGCTGCAGCATATGAATAGAGTACACTTCTCCCTCTGCTAAAGCTCCTTTCTCATACACGCTGAATTGGCATGCTTCGTCTGGAATGAACTGTGAGTACCTCTAATAGTGGAAAATCTAACTAACCGCAATTGCAATAAGAACTGTTCATATCTGCAAAGGTACTTTATATGCAAATTAGTTCATTCAGAATGTTAACAACTAAGACTGTGTGAAATGCTTTCCGCTTGAAGTTGTCTCTGTATTTAAATCCTGCAGTGCCTATAATATCATTTTCTTCTGATCTCACTCTATGAGTTAAAGAAGAAGTTTTGTCTGAATATTTGGGGATATTCTGTACCATCGACTTAACAAACTAACCTTACACTAATTCAACTGATAACATTCAGAACCCAGTGTTATCAAATCACTTAGTGTTACAAACCAACAATTTCCTATATTTGTTTGCTAAGTAACTGGTTAGCATTTCCTCTCAGGAAAATCAAACAAGTGTTTATAGATTATTACATAATACTAAGCCTTAAAAAGAAAAATAACCATACTTAGCATGGATCCTGCTGAAGTACCACAGTTTGTATATAACTTAAATCAGAAAGTGGATCAAATGGGACAAGCTATACTTGATTTACAGGCTGAAAATAAGGTAATTAGAGAATTACTTAAAGATGTGAAGGAACACACCTCAGGCCCAGAACCACAAGTAAGTTTACCAGAGTTGTTTTTTGGTGACAGAAGAATGTATAGACAATTTAAGAACGCATGTCAACTTTTGTATAGCTTAAAACCTAAAACCTATCCTACAGATAGAGTGAGGGTGCTGACTACAATATCATTTCTGAGGTCAGAGCCTAGGATTTGGGCTGATCATTTATGTGAAGTGAATGACCCTCTGTTGAATTCCTTAACAGATTTTTTCACAGCTATGGATGAGCTATACCGTGATACAGACATACAACTTACCGCAGAACAGAAAATGAGGAGCCTTAAACAAGGAAAGAAATCAGTGGAGGAATATATCACTGAATTTAAATTATATGCTTCTGACTCAGCTTGGAGTTTGGTATCACTTAGGAACCAGTTCAGACTTGGCCTGTCAGACATCATCAAGGATGAACTTGCACGAATGGAATTACCCAGTACCCTAGAAGCCCTAATGAAGGTAGCCACACAAATAGACCGAAGATTAAGAGAAAGAAAGGCAGAAAAAACCAATCAGGATATTACACCAAAACCCTCCACTGCAGCGTACCACCCTCTAAAGACCTCCTCAACTGATCAACCATCTCCCATGGAAATAGGAGTAATTAGAGGACCACTAACTCCAGATGAAAGATTGAGGAGAAGAATAAACCATTTATGCATGTACTGCGCAAATCCCAACCATATTGTCACTTACTGTCCAATCCTAAGAAAGAACAAAAAGAGTAAGTTTAAATACTTAAATAATACCAGTACAGATGTTAAAACCGTGTCTTACTGTAATCTGTCTCTCCTATTACAGTGGGACCTTAGAAGATTGGATGTCAACGCTATTTTGGATTCTGGTGCATTTGGAAACTTTATAGATATTTCCGTTGTGCAGAAAAATAAAATACCCACTATAATGAAAAAAATTCCAGTCTCTCTCAAAGTTATTGATGGGTCAAATATTTCTTCTGGACCAATTACACACAACACTGTACCTATTCTAGTCACTACCTCTGGGGGTCATACTGAATATATAACTTTTGACATCATTCCAACACCACATTTTCCCGTTGTCTTAGGTATTTACTGGCTACAGATGCATAACCCAACTATCGATTGGTCTCTTTCTACAATAACATTTCATTCCAAATTTTGTAAAAATACATGTTTCCCACAACCTGTAATTCTACATGTCGATTCTACAGAAGTAACCATACCGAAGCCCTACCAAGATTTCGCAGAGGTTTTCAGTAAAACGGAAGCAGAAACGTTACCTCCGCACCGGATTTATGATTGTCCGATTGAGCTAGTACCAGGAGCCACTTTACCAGTCGGCCATCTCTACCCATTGAGTCAATCAGAACTTGAACATCTGAAACAATACCTACAAGATAACCTCCGAAAAGGCTTCATCAGACCCTCATCCTCACCTGCAGCAGCTGGAATGTTCTTTGTCACTAACAAAGACTCATCACTACGACCAATTATAGATTACCGTGAGCTTAATAAACGAACAATAAAAAACCGGTATCCCTTACCACTAATTCCAGAGATGATAGAAAGGTTAACCAATGCAACTATATTCACAAAGTTGGACTTAAGAGGGGCTTACAATCTCGTACGTATCAGGGAAGGAGACGAATGGCTCACTGCATTTAGAACTAGGTACGGGTTGTTCGAGTACCTTGTGATGCCATTCGGTCTCTGTAATTCCCCTGCTTCCTTCCAGCATTTTATAAATGATATTTTCAGAGATTTGTTAGATGTATGCCTAGTTGTATACCTTGACGACATTTTAATATATTCCAACAACTTGTCTGACCACATAAAACATGTTCGGTGGGTGCTAGCTCGTCTGAAGATTCATAAGCTATACGCCAAGTTAGAGAAATGTTCTTTCCATAAAAACACCATCTCTTTTCTAGGATATACTATTTCATCAAATGGAATTCAAATGCAGACAGAAAAGGTTGACTCAGTTAAAGACTGGCCCCAGCCAACTGATAGGAAGTCTTTACAGAGATTTCTTGGGTTCGCAAACTATTACCGAAAATTTATAAAAGATTTTTCTTCAACTGTAAAACCACTCACTCAGCTTACTGGTACCACACAACCATTCATTTGGACTGAGAAGCATACAACAGTTTTTGAACTCATAAAAAGGAAGTTCACTGAAGCTCCTATTCTTAGATTCCCTAACATTGACCTACAATATATACTCGAGGTTGATTCCTCGGACTACGCCATCGGGGCAGTACTATCTCAACAAGAAGGTCCCAAAGAACCTTTACGTCTGTGACAGACCCTTCTGTCAGGACTGAAAGAGTTAACTGTGTTTAGCTTTAAGAATCTAATTTCTAAAGACAGGTTTTCTGGCCTCAGCTATTGTGTGCTATAATTACATTTAAGTAATAAACAGGCCATTGTTTAATCACCCTCAGAGAGCAGACGCTAGGTGATAAGACAAGCCAAATGTGTTTAATTTGTTATCTGCCTAAGTAAAGTATTTAAGTAATGTAATTCTACTGTTTCATAAAAGGGTGTCTTCCCCTTTTTATCTAATGTACAACATTCTTTCAACCCCCATCTGGGGGGGGGGTCAAAAACCTGTATAAATCTGTGTGCTGCCTTCAAATAAAGTTGTCATTCTGTTTAAACCTGAAAACTGGCTGGTTTGTGAATTGCTGATTTCCTATGCAGGACATTGTTCATCTGGGGTTAACCCTTGGTACACTGTTGGTACCGTAACATTGGTGGCAAGCGACGGGAGAATCCTTATCGCCCAGAAGAGCAACTACACAAGGCAGTAACCTCAGGAAGAGGGGGATTATTACAATACTGACTAAGATGGAAAGAATACCAGGGACAGAAGGAACCGATGGGCCCAGCATAGCAGACAGAACCCCTGAAGAAGCAAGCTTTGATCGGGCGGTTAAAATAAGACTGGCATATTATGGCCCCAACCCATCTGCGGAAATTATCGACCGGGTCATAGCAGCTGTGGAGGCCAACCTACTTCGCCAAAGCAGCGCTGCAGCAGCCCAAGTCACAGCAACCCCAGTGGAAAAGAGAAAAGTAAATTTTGCAGCTTTTAAAAACTTCCTGGAAACAGAAGGAGAGATTGATGGGTACCTTGCGGATTTTGAGAGGCAATGTGCACTACACAAGGTACCCGCAGAGGACTGGGTCACGATATTATCCGGAAAATTATCCGGCCGGGCCAGTGAGGCTTTTCGGGCCATTCCAGATGAGGAAGTCGGGGATTATAATACTGTAAAAGAGGCTCTGCTCTCCAGGTATGCGGTTACACCGGAGGCGGTTCAGAGACACTGTTAAATTAACTGGAGATTCCTACCTTGAGTGGGCATGTAAGGTGCACCGCACAGCAGCTCACTGGATAGCGGGGTGCCAAGCCGTATCTGGGGAAGAGGTGCTGCAGCTATTCCTGTTGGAACATTGCTTCGACAAGTTACCCGCAGGAGTTCGAGAGTGGGTTCGGGACCGTAAACCCTCCACCCTGCATGAAGCGGCTCGCTTGGCAGATGAGTATACGGATGCCCGCAAACTGGACACTGCTACCACTAAGCCCCCTGCCAGAGTGGAGTACAGACCCCCAGTCACCCCAGCACCTGCCAGTTACCAACCCCCAGCGCACCGCTATACCACACGGTCTCGGGCCACGAACTACCCTCAGAGAGCCTGGTTCAATTCGCGGGGCTACTCACAACCTATTCGGTGCTTTGGATGTAAGCAACTAGGGCACAAAAGACCAGAGTGTCCCCTAAACGCAGCGAACCAAGCACAGTCCTGGAGAAGACCCGCTAGCGGAATCCCACGTAATCCTCAGCCTGCGGCCCGCTACGTAGAGGCGCAAGAATGCTGGGGCATCCTACATGAGGCAGACCTTGTGCAAGCTGCCCACCGGAATAACCGGCAACTGGTTAAAGTGAATGGGAAGGAGGTCAGTGGTCTACGGGATACTGGTGCTACCATGACCTTGCTTCGAAAGAACTTGGTGTCTGAGAAACAGCACACAGGAGACACTGTGGCTGTGAGGGTAGCAGGGGGCACTGTGTTCCGCCTGCCTGTTGCCAGGGTGCATTTGGATTGGGGAGGGGGCGCTAGACCTGTGAATGTGGGGGTCATGAAGGATTTACCAGCTGATGTTCTCCTTGGAAATACCTTGGTCCCCCTTGTTTCTGCCTATGCTCCCATGGGTCCCGCTGATGTTAACCCTGTGACTACCTGTGCTCAGATCCGTGCAGCAGAGACTGACCCCCCTGCTGCTAAGCCCCAGGACGCTGAGCTCAGTAAATCTCTATCCGCTATTGATACGTGGAAGTCCCGTTACAATGCGCTGATGAAGGAGAAGAGTCACGTAGAGGATGAAATGGTCACGTTAAATAATCATGTAACAGTGCTAGCAGGAGAGAAGAGGAGTGCAGAGGAAAAAGCACGTTTAGAACAGGAATCTCTGCTAGACAGGCTGCACCGACAGACTGCAGAAAACACCAGCTTGAGAGTGGAACATGAAACATTAAAGACAAACTTAGTGACACTGGAGGAGAAGCTGACGCTGGCTCATAGTGAGGTGCAGCAACTCAAGGGCACCCTATGTCAGTATGAAGGGATTGTGGATACCTATAAAGAGCAGGTACAGAAAACTCGTAAAGAAGCTGATGAGATTTTGAAGGACTGTTTAGCCCTAGTCTGGGCACTGAGGAAGTTGAACCCTTGTTTGTATGGACAGGAATTCTCTCTCATAACGGGAATACAAACGGATTGTCCCAGCAAACTGACATGCCTACCACCCCTTAGTCCGGTCATCCCCAGGTTGACCCGCAAAAGGGTCAAGCCGGGTCTGCCGGAGTGTTCCACAAGGGGGGAGCTATGTGACAGACCCTTCTGTCAGGACTGAAAGAGTTAACTGTGTTTAGCTTTAAGAATCTAATTTCTAAAGACAGGTTTTCTGGCCTCAGCTATTGTGTGCTATAATTACATTTAAGTAATAAACAGGCCATTGTTTAATCACCCTCAGAGAGCAGACGCTAGGTGATAAGACAAGCCAAATGTGTTTAATTTGTTATCTGCCTAAGTAAAGTATTTAAGTAATGTAATTCTACTGTTTCATAAAAGGGCGTCTTCCCCTTTTTATCTAATGTACAACATTCTTTCAACCCCCATCTGGGGGGGGGGGTCAAAAACCTGTATAAATCTGTGTGCTGCCTTCAAATAAAGTTGTCATTCTGTTTAAACCTGAAAACTGGCTGGTTTGTGAATTGCTGATTTCCTATGCAGGACATTGTTCATCTGGGGTTAACCCTTGGTACACTGTTGGTACCGTAACAACGTCCTATTTCATTTTTCTCTAAAACCATGACTTCAGCAGAAAGAAATTACGCCATTGGCGACAAGGAATTACTAGCAATTCGTAGATCTCTAGAATTTTGGCGTCATCTTTTAGAAGGCGCAAAGAAACCCTTCATAATCTATACAGACCACAAAAATTTGCAGTACTTACAAAATAATAAAACTTTATCAGCCCGACAAGTCCGGTGGAGTTTGTACTTTTCAAGATTTGATTTTCAGATTGTATACCGTCCAGCCAGTAAGAATGGGAAAGCCGATGCTCTATCCCGACAGTTTCCATCCCCTCCACTCTCTGATACTCCATCATCCATGATTCCTTCAGAACGTTTCATTGGGCTAGCTTCTGATTTATTATCAGAGATCAAAAGGCTAACAGTTACCGACAGACTTCCAGCTACGTCGATACTATAAGAAGTAGAAGGTGTATATTATCACAAAGATAAGATCTACATACCTGAACCACTCAGAGATGAAGTTATACAGCAACATCACGACATCCCAATAGTGGGACACCCTGGTGAAAAACGTACTTTACAACTCATATCCAGACGATATTGGTGGCCACAAATGAGAAGAACTATCTCATCTTACATAAAGGGCTGTATCAACTGTCAAACATGCAAGAATGAAAGGAGTTCTCCTTATGGATTACTGATGCCGATACCCGTGTCAGACAGACCATGGAAACAAATCGGTATAGACTTTATAGTTGAATTACCTCCATCTAAAAATCAGACTACCATAATGGTAGTAGTGGATAGCTTTACTAAAATGGCCCATTTCATACCCTACCATAAAACTCCAACTTCAGCTGAAACAGCAACACTTTTTATAGAACATGTTGTCAGATTACATGGAGTACCATCAACAATAATTTCAGACAGGGGCTCCCAGTTCACTTCAAGATTTTGGAAAAATTTATGTCTCTCCCTCAGCATACAACATCACTATACTACAGCATACCATCCTCAAGCTAATGGGCAAGTTGAGAGGATAAATCAATGGTTGGATGAATACTTACGCTGTTATTGCTCCTACCAACAAAATAACTGGGTAACTTTCCTTCCCTTTGCTGAATTTGCTTACAACAACTTAACCAGCTCCTCCACTAAACTCTCACCCTTCTATGCAAACTATGGTTTCCATCCCAGTATGAGTACCATCTCATCCAATCCATCTGATTCACCCCTAGTTGATGAGCTAAACAACGCTCTACTCGATAACTTTAAATTCATTAAGGAAAATATCATCAAGGCTCAAAGTTCCCAAAAACACTACTATGATTTAAGAAGACGAGAACCACCTACCTACAGGGTTGGAGATCGAGTCTGGTTGTCAACTAAGAATCTCAAGATTCAGTTACCCAGTAGAAAATTAACCCAGAAATTCTGTGGACCATTTACCATATCTAGAATTGTAAATAAAAACGCTGTTACTTTGGATCTGCCTCCAGCTATGAAAATTCATAGTACCTTCCATGTTTCTTTGATAAAACCTTATTCTCCAACAAGAATCGGGACTGCACTCCTTCCCCCTAGTGTTTCTATACAAGATTCCGATGTTTACGAAGTTCAAGAGTTGATAGACTCTCGGTACTCGAGGGGTAAATTACAGTATTTAGTGAGATGGAAGGGTTTCACGGAAGAAGATGATACCTGGGAACCGACGTCTAACATCTTTGCCCCAAAATTGGTTTCCCTTTATCACAGGAGGTTTCCTGATCGTCCTAGACCTCAAGCTGAGGATCAGCTTGTTTGAGGGGGGAGTCATGTCAGGGAATTGTACATACTGTCTCTTTAAATTAGCCGCACCAATTACCTCCTTGCAGCTCCTTTAAATCACCTGCTCACTAAGCAATCACTGCTTAGTATTTTGTTATTCAACCCTGAGTAACTCTGAGCCTCCTGCTCCCTCCAGTGACTATTGTCTTATATCTAACTTTTGATCTATTCCTGCAGGTCTTTTGTGTTGGCTACTCTGAACTTTTATCTACAGCACATTGTCTGGAAATCAATTTACTATCAGAGACACTGCATGAACTTATCCTATTGTTTGCTTATTTCACTTGCAGCTTTTCTAACGACCGGAGTCTCTCCTCAGACTATCTGGATCCGGACCTCTGCTTTCCTCAAAGAACCGTCTCTCTCTAAACCAGCATAACTCAAAATAAGGTACAAACTCTCCTTTAATAATTACTCACCAGAACAGTTTCTATCACAGCTTCTGTTTCAAAACCTAAACACGCTGCCAGTGTTTGTCTGACGTCACACGCTACTCAAGCTGCAGCATATGAATAGAGTACACTTCTCCCTCTGCTAAAGCTCCTTTCTCATACACGCTGAATTGACATGCTTCGTCTGGAATGAACTGTGAGTACCTCTAATAGTGGAAAATCTAACTAACCGCAATTGCAATAAGAACTGTTCATATCTGCAAAGGTACTTTATATGCAAATTAGTTCATTCAGAATGTTAACAACTAAGACTGTGTGAAATGCTTTCCGCTTGAAGTTGTCTCTGTATTTAAATCCTGCAGTGCCTATAATATCATTTTCTTCTGATCTCACTCTATGAGTTAAAGAAGAAGTTTTGTCTGAATATTTGGGGATATTCTGTACCATCGACTTAACAAACTAACCTTACACTAATTCAACTGATAACATTCAGAACCCAGTGTTATCAAATCACTTAGTGTTACAAACCAACAATTTCCTATATTTGTTTGCTAAGTAACTGGTTAGCATTTCCTCTCAGGAAAATCAAACAAGTGTTTATAGATTATTACAGTGTGCTAGGTATAATGTGTGCTAGGTATAATGTGTGCTAGGTACAATGTGTGCTAGGTACAATGTGTGCTAGGTACAATGTGTGCTAGGTACAATTTGTGCTAGGTACAATGTGTGCTAGGCACAATGAGTGCTAGGTTCAGTGGGCGCTACGTACAGTGTGTACTGGGTACAATTTGCATCTCACATCTAACAAGAATTTTTTCTTGTTACCCACATCTCTAGATGTTGGCAAAACCTGCTCTCAATCTATATGGACATACCCATTGCTACATAGTACAGCAATTTTTTCCTGACTTGCTCTTTGGAACATTAACCCCTTAATGACCGGACCATTTTTCAATTTTCTTACCCTTAATGACAATGGCTATTTTTACATTTCTGCGGTGTTTGTGTTTAGCTGTAATTTTCCTCTTACTCATTTACTGTACCCACACATATTATATACCGTTTTTCTCGCCATTAAATGGACTTTCTAAAGATACCATTATTTTCATCATATCTTATAATTTACTATAAAAAAAATATAAAATATGAGGAAAAAATTGAAAAAAACACACTTTTTCTAACTTTGACCCCCAAAATCTGTTACACATCTACAATCACCAAAAAACACCCATGCTAAATAGTTTCTAAATTTTGTCCTGAGTTTAGAAATACCCAATGTTTACATGTTCTTTACTTTTTTTGCAAGTTATAGGGCCATAAATACAAGTAGCACTTTGCTATTTCCAAACAACTTTTTTTCAAAATTAGCGCTAGTTACATTGGAACCCTGATATCTGTCAGGAATACCTGAATATCCCTTGACATGTATATATTTTTTTTTAGAAGACAACCCAAAGTATTGATCTAGGCCCATTTTGGTATATTTCATGCCACCATTTCACCGCCAAATGTCATCAAATAAAAAAATAAGTTCACTTTTTCACAAATTTTGTCACAAACTTTAGGTTTCCCACTGAAATTATTTACAAACAGCTTGTGCAATTAAGGCACAAATGGTTGTAAATGCTTCTTTGGGATCCCCTTTGTTCAGAAATAGCAGACTTATATGGCTTTGGCATTGCTTTTTGGTAATTAGAAGGCCACTAAATGCTGCTGCGCACCACACGTAAATTATGCCCAGCAGTGAAGGGGTTAATTAGGTAGGTTGTAGGGAGCTTGCAGGGTTAATTTTAGCTTTAGGGTAGAGATCAGCCTCCCACCTGACACATCCCACCCCCTGATCCCTCCCAAACGGTTCTCTTCCCTCCCCCACCCCACAATTGTCCCCGCCATCTTAAGTACTGGCAGAAAGTCTGCCAGTACTAAATAAAAGGAGTTTTTCTTTTTTTTAATAAAAAAAATTAAAATGTTTTAGCTGTGATGGACTCCTGCCTTAGCCCCAACCTCCATGATCCCCCCCCCCAGCTCTCTAACCCTCTCCCCTACCTAATTGCCGCCATCTTGGGTACTGGCAGCTGTCTGCCAGTACCCAATTTGCCCCCAAAACAAGTGTTTTTTTTTGCAATTTATTGCCAGTTTACATTTTTCTGTAGTGTAGCAGCCCCCCACAATACCCCAACCCCCTCCCCCTCCCCCTCCCAGATCCTTATATATTTATTTATATTTTACTTTTATCCCCCCTTCCTTTCTCATTGGTGGCAGTGGGCATGTAATCGGGCGCGCACGCGCGCCCCCGCGCGCCCCCGCACGCTCCCGGCACCCGGCGTGCACATAGCACTTACAGGAACCGGATGCCGGGTAGCGATGGGCCGCCCACCCGCCTCCCTGATGTGCTCCCACCCACCAACGAACCGGCACCATCGCTACCGGTGCAGAGAGGGCCACAGAGTGGCTCTCTCTGCATCGGAGTCTTCTAAATGGTATTGCAGGATGCCTCCATATGGAGGCATCACTGCAATACCCTGAGAGCTGCTGGAAGCGATTGCGATCGCTTCCAGCACTCTCTTAGACAAGTGACGTACCAGGTACGTCCATTGTCACTAACTGCAAGTTTTTGCAGGACGTACCTGGTACGTCACTTGTCATTAAGGGGTTAAATTTAATTTATAAGCAGCACCCCCCCCCCCCCCCCATATTCTGAGCCCACACTAGGGTTCAATCTTGGTGAATTATTTTCACCACAAATCCCTGCAATTTACTTATGATGTATCAATGTTTTGACAGCTATTGCAACCGGACCTGCGTGTCCGTTCCTTTTTGTCTGTTTATGTTTGAACAGGGGTCCTGCGTGTCCCCAAGTGTTACCTTACATTCTAAAACTGAATAAAAATGAATTTAAAATAAAAAAAAACATCTGTCGCTCTACGCGGATGACTTATTATTGTTTGTAGGGGACCCCTATATTAATCTACGCCCTCTCTTGGATATTATCAATAGCTTTGGCAAGTTCTCGGATTATAAGATTAACATTGATAAGTCTGAGGTCACTTAGTTGCAAAATTCCCGTAACATGACCCTACCGGATACAGGTCTCAAAACCACTGAAGGTTGCTTTAAATACTTAGGCATAATAATTCATGTGAACCCCCATAAATTATATTACCTAAACCTCAGTGGAACTATTGGTAGTATTAAACGGATGCTAATGGGTTGGATGAGGCTTCCCCTTACTCTCTCAGGCAGTGTACACCTTTTTAAGATGGTCGCTTTGCCCAACCTTTATTCCTTGCAGATGTTACCCCTTCTTCTAACTCAACAGGATGCCACTTCCTTGCAGGCCTCCATCTGGAATTTTATATGGCAGGATAAAAAACACAGAATAGGCAAAACACGCTTGTCAATGCCACCGGGTGGGGGTGGGCTTCGTCTTCCGAATGTCTTATGGTATAATTGGGCTGCCTTGTCCAGATTTTTGCTGGATTGGTTGGTGGGAAAAGACTGCTACACTGTCCCTGATTTAGAGTCCAACCTCATTAAGCCATTACACTTGTCTTTCTTGCCCCATGCAGACCTCAGATCTTTGTCCCCTTCCATCCAAAATCATATACTGTTTATTGATCCCCTGAGAGCCTGGGCTAAAATTTGTAGACTTTGGGGATTGCGGCAGTCGGTTAGTAAATATCTCCCAATTCAGGGTAACTTCAATTTTGTTCCTGGGTACACAACAAAGATATTTCAGATATGGCAACAACTATCTTTTTCTAACTGTCTTTTCATGACTTGCAGACTCGCTACGGTCTCCAATCCACTCACAGGTTTGCATATTTTCAATGCAGACATTATATTTTTACATTGGTTTCGGGGGGATTGTTATCCAAGGAAACATCTAATTTAGACAGACTCTGTGCCCTGGCAAGACTAGGATCTTATAGACTCTCACACATATATGACCTCTTGCTTCATCATTTTGAGGACTCCGCTTTACGTGGGATTTTGTCGAAATGGTCACATTTTGGGGGCCTAGAAATAGACACTGCTGTAATTGTTTCGAGCTTTGAGAAGGCGAATCTCTGTGCTATTTCTGCGAGTCTAAGAGAGTCACATATAAAATCCTTGCACCAATCTTATATCACTCCTGGCATGCGTGCTAAATGGGTTAAGGGGGGTAAAAATCTTTGCAATAAATGTAGCCGTGACTCTCCTGACTGGATCCATTTGTTATGGGACTGCCCTAAAATACAGAGGTTTTGGCAAAAAATTTCATACTGGCTAACCAAACTAACTAAACAAAAGGTACCCCTCACAGCATACCATGTGATTTTCTTGCTTCCAAAAGACATGACGTTCACATATGACATCTTTATAACTACAGTCCTTATGTTAGCTAAGCAGATCATTTTAAGGGAGTGGGTGAGCAATCGTTCCTTGCCCTTTCAGCAATTACTCAGGAAAGTACATACCCAGATGTTAATTGAACAGGCAGACACAAAGGGAGACCTTGAAAAAAGAATAAAGCGATTCCTCATTAAATGGGAGGTCTATTTGCTGCATTTGCCGGATGTGGTGAGGGACAGAGTTATTTTACCTGTATGTCTTGAACGGAAATCTTAAGGGCAATTGGTGCTTGTCTTCAGCTCAGGTCCATTAATGTTCCCCTCTGTACCTGTGACTGAGAATATAAATACAATCTAGTGCCTCTTTTGAACCCCCTTTTTGAACCCCTTTTGATTCCCATAGTTCTCCTTGGTGCCGACTTGTGTGGGGGGGATCCGGAGGCGTTCTGGGTAAGTACTGTTACTGTTTTAGTTAATTTGTTATAGTTAATGTCTCTTTTTTTGTTTGTAAAAAATTCGGAAAATTGGATCCAATTACGTGCACGTAAACCTCATTAATGTTTCTTACTTTGTACTACAGCCTTTATAATCCTACTTTTATGTATATGATTATAACAAAACATTTGTACTATTGTGAATGTTCTTACTGTGCATGTCTTGGATTTTTCATAAATAAAGTTTAAAAAAAAAAAAAATGTTATATATTGTTTCTATACATGCCTTGAGTCAGTAATTCAGTGCTCTTTGTTTTACAGCACTAGCCTTGCCTTTCTTAAAGTAACTTGACCATAGTCATGTATGATGAAATATACTAATACCCAAATGGAAATAGAAAGGAAGAACAACTGTACAATAGAAGTATAAATCACTTACGGTATCTTTATAAGCAATGTTCCATTGTACAAAAACTCAGCCGCATTAGGGTGCACCGAAATTTCGTCCACCGAAATTTTCGGCCGAAAATGGTCCTATCCCATTTCGTCCAAAAGTGCGGCAAAGCAGCCGAAAATTGAGCTTCAACATGCCTCAGCAGAGTCAGTACAAATCATATGTGGAGTATTATTAAGCCAAGTAATGCACTGCCGTGCGCGTCTTGTAATCATACCCATTACCCGGAGATGTTCATCCTGGAGCCCTAGCGCGGCACGTCTATTATACCGGAAGTAGTTGTTTAACCTGGAGCCCTCGCACGCACATTCTTGCATACCGGGAGTAGTAGTTCATTCTTCATTGGCATCCTGGAAGCCTCAGTACGCCTAAAGTCTTCTAAGTGCACTGTCGCTGTCGGTGCCTTGTCACATGTCACTCACGTTTAGCGCGTGCACTGCCGTAAGCCGTTTGATTTGGTAAGGAACTGCCCATAAGTCTCCTTCAGTTCTCACTTCTCAGTGCTATAAAAAATATGGGGCATGCTGCGAAGTATGCCTGTATAAGCTCATGGATGTTAATGAATGAGAGACCATCTTGCTCACCGAGTATCTGTGAAAACTGTGAAAAGCCTAATTAAATTAATGGGGGGAAAAAACTACACTAGGTCTGCAAACATTAGACTATGCATGCATCTGCAATGGCTGAAACAATAAAGGTACATACCTAATGAGGCTGCATAGAGGGAGGTCTTCAGATTTCCAAAAAGAGACTCTTAAGGTTATTAAATGTTTTTTTTGTGGTAACTGATGGGAACACTGATAGACACTGATAGACTGAACTGTGAGGGACCTTTGCACCTCTTGCAGACATTTCTAGCATAACTATATTGATTTTATTTATTAATCTTTTTAATTGCAAAATATAGAGCTGCACATTCTCCTTAGTTCTCTACAAGATACACAGGCATTACTCAAAGCTGTCACTTGTGAGGTCTTCTGAAGGCAGCATTGAATCATTGAATCATTCTGGGTAAAATTAATAATTTTACCCAGAATGCTCCAATGCTGCCTTCAGAAGACCTCACAAGTGACAGCTTTGAGTAATGCCTGTGTATCTTGTAGAGAACTAAGGAGAATGTGCAGCTCTACACTTTGCAATTAAAGTTTAATACAACAATATTTTATATGCCAGAAATGTCTAACTGTAAGTAAAATGTCAATTGGACTAAATAATTAAACAAAACAGATGTCTTTCTACATCCCAGGGGCACAGATATAAGCAAATGGTTTTGGGCCCTGTTGTTTATGGGCAGAAAGAAGATTCTGTGTAACATCTGCAATGGTGGCCATAAGTTTAGTTGAAACAGACAGCATCTTTGGAAACACCTATATACACTATTCACAGCCCTCTGTATAGTCAATAGGGACAGCACGTTGTATACACACAGCTATCTAGTGCATTGTGCTGTCTCAATAGTATATACACTATACAGAGCTGTGTGTATACACTGTGCTGTCATTATACACTATACAGAGCTGTGTGTATACACTGTGCTGTCATTATACAATATGCAGAGCTGTGTGTATACACTGTGCTGTCATTATACACTATACAGGTTGCTGTGTGTATACACTGTGCTGTCATTATACACTATACAGAGCTGTGTGTATACACTGTGCTGTCATTATACAATATGCAGAGCTGTGTGTATACACTGTGCTGTCATTATACACTATACAGGTTGCTGTGTGTATACACTGTGCTGTCATTATACACTATGCAGAGCTGTGTGTATACACTGTGCTGTCATTATACACTATGCAGAGCTGTGTGTATACACTGTGCTGTCATTATACACTATGCAGAGCTGTGTGTATACACTGTGCTGTCATTATACACTATGCAGAGCTGTGTGTATAGAGTCTGTTCTGTCATTATACACTATGCAGAGCTGTGTGTATACACTGTGTTGTCATTATAAACTATGCAGAGCTGTGTGTATACACTGTGCTGTCATTATACACTATGCAGAGCTGTGTGTATAGAGTCTGTTCTGTCATTATACACTATGCAGAGCTGTGTGTATAGAGTCTGTTCTGTCATTATACACTATGCAGAGCTGTGTTTATACACTGTGCTTTCATTATACACAATCCTGACCCTGCAACTGCTCTTTCATCCCTGTAAGCACCTCATACCCCTTACTCTTCAACTGCACTGTTATCCCTGTAAGCACTTCATACCTCTGACCCTGCAACTGCTCTTTTATACACCTGACCTTGCAACTGCTCTATCATCCCTGTACTCATATCACACACTGACCCTGCAACTGCTCTATTGTCCCTGTACCAACATCACAACCTGACCCTACAACTGCTCTTTCCACCCCAAACAAGAGAAAGATATGTAGCAATCTGCAGAGGTTGACCTATAGCTCAATGGGAAGGAGGCTCTGCAATGAGGAAACCGGGGTTGCAATGGGGGGGGGGGGGACCAATGCTGCAGTGGGGTAGCCGGATCTTCATTAGGAGAGCCGGATCCTTATTCGGGAAGATGGTGCTAACAGGTAAGTCATCTGTAATGCAAAGTCTTTTTGTGATTTTACAAACTTTTTTGTCAGATTAAATCAGACAGTAGCTACTGTAAATGACAAATAAAGGTTACTAGAGCTGCATTAAGTGACAGTCTAGTCAAAATTCAATGATTCAGATAGGGCATGCAATTTTAAACAACTTTCCAATTTAATTTTATCATCAAATTTCTAAGCCCTTGAAGGCCACCTCTTATCTCATTGCATTTTGACATTGTTTTTTACAGTTAGACAGCGCTAGTTCATGTGTGCTATATAGATAAACATAGTGTTCACTCCCGTGGAGTTATTTATGAGTCAGCTCTGTATGGCTGAAATTCAAGTCTGTCAATAGAACTGAGATAAGGGGGCAGTCTCCAGAGGTTTATACACACGGTAATCACAGAGGTAAAAAGTGTATTAATATAACAGTGTTGCTTATGCAAAACTGGTGAATGGATAATAAAGGGATTATCTATCTTTTTAAACAATTTTTTGGTCCTTTAAATATTACAATTGTGACAAATGCAGCCAAAATTTTCATATTGGTTTACATGGCGCGCTATACACAGTGATCTGGATTACCAAATGGTGCGCTAATTATAGCAGTATAAAAGAAAATAAGCAGTATCGCTGGACCGCACTAACATTAGCGTGCAACTTGATATTTAAAGTCTATGGTAAATCCTAGGCATGTGCGTGGGCAAAAAAAATGGTTATTCCTAATTCCAAAATCGAATATTCGAGGAATTTAGTTTCCCCGAATATTTGTTGATCATCCCATCCGGTATTAATTTCTTCTTAAACAAAATGAATACTTAAGATTTGTCAAACATTTACATACCTTTTCATTAAACCGCTGCAAAAACTCAAATACTTATGTAAACACTTTGCAGAGCATGCTAAGCGGGTCCTTTTCTTGCCTGAGCCTATCCCACACTAACTGGAGGCTTACCAACCAATTTTTGTGTTTTGAATAGAATATTATATATATAAATATTTATTTATTTTTTAAATAGGGATATGAAACACACTTTTTTTTTCATGGTTCAGATATAGAACATGCAATTTTAAACAACTTTCTAATTTACTCCTATTATCAATTTTTCTTCATTCTCTTGGTATCTTTATTTGAAAAAGCAGGAATGTAAGTTTAGGAGCAGGCCTATTTTAAGTGGGTGGATCTCGTTGAGCGGGTCATTTGAAAAGTAGATCCCAACACAAAAAAGTGTGGGCACCCTTGATGTATAGTGTGTGTGTATATAAATATATACATATACATACACACTGATAAATAATTTATAATAAGCATGCTGCACTTTATAATGATACTGAGTATTTATACACTGACAGTGAGCAATCTGTGCTGTATAATCATGTCAGTTTCTATACACTATACCCCAGGGGCAGAACTACCATTGGTGCAACAGATGCAGTGCCACCAGGGCCCAAGTGCTGTAGGGGGCCCATAGCATCCAGTTTATACATAGGCGTGTGCAGAATATTTACAATCCTACTGCAGGGAAGCCTTTTATTAGGGCATATTTATCTATCATCAAAATCAATAGGAAGAGCAGCGAGTATATTACTATTGCTTTCTACTCAGTTAACTTGGGGGGGGGGGGGCAAAACAAAATTTTGCACCAGGGCCCACATGATGAGCATGTGAGTATATATATTCTAATGAGTATGCTGTGCTGTATAAAGATGTCAGTTTCTATACACTATACCCTGAAGAGTACACTGCGCTGTATAAATATGATGAGCATGTGAGTATATATATTCTGATGAGTATGCTGTGCTGTATAAAGATGTCAGTTTCTATACACTATACCCTGAAGAGTACACTGCGCTGTATAAATATGATGAGCATGTGAGTATATATATTCTGATGAGTATGCTGTGCTGTATAAAGATGTCAGTTTCTATACACTATACCCTGAGGAGTACACTGCGCTGTATAAATATGATGAGCATGTGAGTATATATATTCTGATGAGAATGCTGTGCTGTATAAAGATGTCAGTTTCTATACACTATACCCTGATGAGTACACTGCGCTGTATAAATATGATGAACATGTGAGTATATATATTCTGATGAGTATGCTATGCTGTATAAAGATGTCAGTTTCTATACACTATACCCTGAGGAGTACACTGCCCTGTATAAATATGATGAGCATGTGAGTATATATATTCTGAAGAGTATGCTGTGCTGTATAAAGATGTCAGTTTCTATACACTATACCCTGAGGAGTACACTGCGCTGTATAAATATGATGAGCATGTGAGTATATATATTCTGATGAGTATGCTGTGCTGTATAAATATGATGAGCATGTGAGTATATATATTCTGATGAGTACGCTGCGCTGTATAAATATGATGAGCATGTAAGTATATATATTCTGATGAGTATGCTGTGCTGTATAAATATATCAGTTTCTATACACTATACCCTGAGGAGTACACTGCCCTGTATAAATATGATGAGCATGTGAGTATATATATTCTGATGAGTATGCTGTGCTGTATAAAGATATCAGTTTCTATACACTATACCCTGAGGAGTACACTGTGCTGTATAAATATGATGAGCATGTGAGTATATATATTCTGATGAGTGTGCTGTGCTGTATAAAGATGTCAGTTTCTATACACTATACCCTGATGAGTACACTACTCTGTATAAATATGATGAGCATGTGAGTATATATATTCTGATGAGTATGCTGTGCTGTATAAAGATGTCAGTTTCTATACACTATACCCTGATGAGTACACTGCGCTGTATAAATATGATGAGCATGTGAGTATATATATTCTGATGAGTATGCTGTGCTGTATAAAGATGTCAGTTTCTATACACTATACCCTGATGAGTACACTGCGCTGTATAAATATGATGAGCATGTGAGTATATATATCTGATGAGTATGCTGTGCTGTATAAAGATATCAGTTTCTATACACTATACCCTGAGGATTATACTGCGCTGTAAATATGATGAGCATGTGAGTATATATATATTCTGATGAGTATGCTGTGCTGTATAAAGATATCAGTTTCTATACACTATACCCTGAGGTGTACACTGCGCTGTATAAATATGATGAGCATGTGAGTATATATATTCTGATGAGTACACTGCGCTGTAAAATTATGTCAGTTTCTATACACTATACCCTGAGGAGTACACTGCGCTGTATAAATATGATGAGCATGTGAGTATATATATTCTAATGAGTATGCTGTGCTGTATAAAGATGTCAGTTTCTATACACTATACCCTGAGGAGTACACTGCGCTGTATAAATATGATGAGCATGTGAGTATATATATTCTGATGAGTATGCTGTGCTGTATAAAGATGTCAGTTTCTATACACTATACCCTGAGGAGTACACTGCGCTGTATAAATATGATGAGCATGTGAGTATATATATTCTGATGAGTATGCTGTGCTGTATAAAGATGTCAGTTTCTATACACTATACCCTGAGGAGGACACTGCGCTGTATAAATATGATGAGCAAGTGAGTATATATATTCTGACGAATATGCTGTGCTGTATAAAGATGTCAGTTTCTATACACTATACCCTGAGGAGTACACTGCCCTGTATAAATATGATGAGCATGTGAGTATATATATATTCTGACGAGTATGGTGTGCTGTATAAAGATGTCAGTTTCTATACACTATACCCTAATGAGTACACTGCCCTGTATAAATATGATGAGCATGTGAGTATATATATATTCTGATGAGTATGCTGTGCTGTATAATGATGTCAGTTTCTATACACTATACCCTGAGGAGTACTTCGCTGTATAAATATGATGAGCATGTGAGTATATATATTCTGATGAGTATGCTGTGCTGTATAAAGATGTCAGTTTCTATACACTATACCCTGAGGAGTACACTGCCCTGTATAAATATGATGAGCATGTGAGTATATATATATTCTGATGAGTATGCTGTGCTGTATAAATATGATGCGCATGTGAGTATATATATTCTGATGAATATGCTGTGCTGTATAATGTTGGAATATCTTTACACAAACAGTGAATGTGCTGCACTGCATAGTGATATGAGCAGTGGCAGAACTTCCAGGATTGAAAAGGTCACAGGTGCCACGGGGGAAGGGGGGGGTCAGCAGGTGCGACCGGACCCTGGAGTTCCGACACTGCTATGATGGAGTGTTTTGTAGCTGTGAGGGGCAGCAGAATTAAATAGGTGGCTCACCGCCATTTTTGGTGTTTTTGCATACTGGTGATAACCAGGAGGCTGCAACACCCTTGGAACCGGTGTCTCCTCACATAAAGATCGGCAGCAGGGCAACACCTGGAAGCGCAGTATGGTTTTCACTGGCCAGACAGTGAAGCAAAGAATATGCAGTGAGTGTGAAAGTAAATTTTTAACGTCACATTTATTAACTGAGCTTGTACATAACAAAACATAGGGAAAAAATGTGCAAATAGCCAATGTATTGTATTGACTTTGCATCTGAAAACCCTGTGGTGGGAAAAAAATATGTGCTCAGTTCTTATCTTTTTCCCAAGGAAATCGTTATTTTTATTGGTAGATACAATTTTCTTATGGCCTACTCATGTATTTATATCCAATAATAATATGATATGGTGTAGAAAAAGAAGAAATAATGTAATGCACCAAAAGTGCCTTCAGTGTAAAATATTCTTTGTACCACACGCACCTTACACAATATTACAACACCTTGCAAAGTGCAAATAAGCTGTCTAAGAGCTAGAAGGTTGTATGAAATCCTAGCAGCACTGGGTTAGATTACAAGTGGAGCGCTAAATTACATAAATTATAATTTATTGTATAAATAGCAAATGCTCTTTTTAAATATCAATTCCCCTAGACTTACACAGATTTCCAGAAGATTCAACCTTCAAATGTCAACTTTTGTTCTATAGAAACATTTTAAACTCAGAACAAATGTCAACATTGTTTCTGGTATTTAAGTATACACCAACGTGTGGAAAATGTATGCTGGGCTTTAGCATACAAAGAGTTAATACAATATTATATCAGTCATATACAGTAATGCTAAATGTTATTTGTTTATCTGGTATCCATGGTAACAAGCTAGTGCAGAAGCTGATGATGGCACAGTATTCATCACCTTATGATGTCACAGCATGCTACATTATCACTGTGTGCTTTAGGTAAGAGTCTTCACTGGTGCTATTGGAGGTGTAGTTGACAGCATTGGATTCTTGCTCTAAAGCAAACAAGAAGTATTCAGTGAATTCTTGTGATTTATCCTTCATATGCAGGTTGAAAATGTAAGTAGAATAACTGTTAATTTAATTGTTATTTGTTTAGAGAGAGCAAGGAGGGAATTTATGTTACTGTAGGTGTCCACTAAGTACATCTTGGTCTGCTCTTACAGTATCACATTATTCACTATTAATGCACATTTCATGTTTTACCTCTCTATCCCATTAAATGAAGACAGATAAACACAATAGAAGTTACACATCAGACTGGGATTGTCCATATAACAATATTCTTCTTATCTTGTCTTCTGCAGATGCTGAATGATGTTCTGTCTTTTGATTTCTAGTCTGAAATATATAAGGGATTGATGGATTTTAAAATGATATCCCTCTTAATGGTGATATAGGCCAATAATTTACTGTTACACACTGGGCACAATACTAGAGGAAAAGGAAGGAGATGCAGAGAATGAAGAGGTAAGTACACAATTTATCTATGGTATGTTGTTGAGGAATGTGCTTATGGCCACTAAATGTTGTCTTGGGTTCTTGCCTTAAATTGTTGTGCCCCTAGCAATGCCCCTGCTCATAAAGTTCTTGTTAACCTTATATATATATATATATATATATATATATATATATATATATATATATATATATATATATATATATATATATATATATATATATATATATATATATATATATATTGGGACCTGGGATCTTGGAAACACACACTCCTCAAAGCTGGAAACACCACACAAGGTTGTAGCTTTATAAAATACAGTCTGTTTATTATCAGGTCTGGCAAAATAAACATAAACAAAACAAAAGAGGCTTGCTCCACTGAGCACTTACTAACAAGTACAACTGTCTGCACTAAGTAGCTTTTCACAAAAGTAATATTGCACAGACCTTTCAAACTTTGTTCTTTAGAGATAACTCCTCTCAGTCTCTCAGGAGAGTGTTTGCAGTTTCCCTTTACTGCTGGCAAATCTACCTCTCAACCCCTGACTGGGGATTTTATTAGCACCTGCTGTTAATTACCACATGCAGGTGAGTAGCTAGCTGTGTCAGACAGAATTCCTGGACTGGACTTTTTGACATAATGGGCTACTTGAAAACTGCGGGGTGGAGCACTGGCCCACCCTACTCTCCAAATACTCCACCCCAGGGACCCAGAAATAAATCACATATTTTCTCTATGTGGCAAACAAACATAACAATTCTCCCTGGGGTTGTCAGACCATACCCCGCACTGCAGCACTTTTGAGGGAATATAGACACCTTCCATTACTATGCCTTGGGTTCTGTCACACATCCTCCACGCCAGCACAGACCTAGTGGGGTGAGCGACCATGGCCAAAAGCGTATGCATACGTGAAAGGCCATCAGCATTACCCTGCTTACTTCCTGCCCTGTGTTCTACTGAGAAGAGATAGGGTTGCAAACTAAGGAACCAGCGTGTAACTCTACTATTATTATCCTTATTTTGACTCATCCATTTGAGAGGTGCATGATCAGTAACTAGTCTAAATTTTCTGCCCAACAAATAATATTTGAGAGTTTCAACAGCCCATTTAATTGCTAGACACTCCTTTTCAACAATTGAATAGTTCTTTTCTCTAGGTTGAAGTTTCCGGCTCAGGTATAGTATTGGGTGCTCTTCACTTTGAGTTTCCTGGGAAAGCACTGCTCCAAGCCCAACATCAGAGGCATCCGTCTGTAAAACAAACTCCTTTGAAAAATCAGGGGTGACTAACACTGGTTGTCTACAGATGGCTTTCTTGAGATTTTGAAATGCCTGTTCAGCTTCAGAGGACCATTTCACTATTACTGGAGCTTTTGCTTTAGTGAGGTCAGTTAAAGGACCCGCTATAGTAGCAAAGTTGGAGATAAACCTTCTGTAGTAGCCAACAAGCCCAAGAAATGTTCTGACCTGTTTCTTCGTCATAGGTCGTGGCCAATTCCTTATGGCTTCAACTTTAGCAAGTTGTGGCTTTACTATTCCTCTTCCAATGGAATAGCCAAGATACTTGGCCTCCTCCAAGCCAATGGTACATTTACTCGGATTTGCTGTCAGACCGGCATTTCTTATGGAATTAAGGACAGCTTGCACTTTTGGCAAGTGAGACTCCCAATCTTCGCTATGTATGACCACGTCATCTAAGTAAGCTGCAGCATAATGAGCATGTGGCCTTAAGATCCGGTCCATCATTCTTTGAAATGTTGCTGGAGCACCATGTAGGCCAAAAGGTAACACCTTGTATTGGAAGAGCCCATCTGGAGTAGAGAAGGCAGTCTTTTCCTTTTCCCGTCCTGTAAGCGGCACTTGCCAATAACCCTTGGTCAAATCCAATGTGGTAAGGTACCTGGCTCTCCCGAGTCTCTCCACAAGTTCATCAACCCTTGGCATGGGGTATGCATCAAACTTGGATATTGCATTCATCTTCCGGTAATCATTACAAAACCTGATTGTGCCATCAGGCTTTGGTACAAGCACAATTGGGCTACTCCAGTCACTTTGGGATTCTTCAATTACCCCAAGGTCCAGCATTTTCTTTACTTCCAATTTGATTGCTTCCCTCCGGGCTTCAGGTATTCTATATGGCTTTAGATTTATCCTTTTTCCTGGTTCAGTGACAATGTCATGCTCTATTATCGTAGTTCTTCCTGGGACTGAGGAGAAAACATCTTTATTTAATCTGATGAAGTCTTTTACCTCCCTCTTCTGGTGGATAGTCAGGGTTTCTGAGATATTGACTACGGGTTCATTCTCCTCCATTGTAGGGAGGTCTGCTGTTTTTATAGCCACAAGTGTTTCTCTTTCTTTCCACATGGTAAATCTGTACCTCCTTTCGCCTCCCAGGCTGTCTTACTTTGTAATTTACTTCCCCCACTCTGTCAATGACTTCATATGGCCCATGCCATGTTGCCAAAAATGTGTTCTCTACAGTGGGAACCAGGACTAGTACTCTGTCTCCTGGATTAAACACACGAACCCTGGCATTTCTATTATAGCTGTTCTGCTGGTGCTGTTGGGCATTTTCCATGTGTTCTCTAACTATGGGCATAATGGCTGTCATCCGATCCTGCATCTGAGTTATATGTTCAATCACACTTCTATGAGGGGTTGACTCCTGTTCCCAAGTCTCTTTAGCTATGTCTAGCAACCCTCTGGGGTGTCTTCCATACAAAAGTTCAAAGGGCAAAAACCCAGTAGAAGCTTGAGGGACCTCTCGGATGGAAAACATTATATAAGGCAAAAGGAAATCACAGTTTTTCCCATCTTTATCAATTACTTTTTTGAGCATAGCCTTTAGTGTTTTATTAAATCGTTCTACCAGACCATCAGTTTGTGGGTGATATACGGATGTTTTCAGATGCTTTATATGAAGAAGATTACACAACTCCTTTGTAATTCTCGACATAAATGGAGTGCCTTGGTCAGTTAATATTTCTTTGGGAATCCCAACACGGCTGAACATTAACATTAACTCCTTAGCAATTGCTTTTGCTGAAGTAGTACGCATGGGTATTGCCTCAGGGTAACGTGTAGCATAGTCTACTATTACCAATATATACTGGTGCCCCCTTGCAGACTTTACAAGAGGACCCACAAAATCCATACCAATGCGTTCAAATGGGACCTCAATTATGGGTAAGGGCACCAAGAGGCTACGGTATGCTGTAAGAGGGGCAGTTAATTGGCATTCAGGACAAGAAGAACAATACCTGGCCAATAAAACCTCCTAAAAATTCTCTCTCTGGTTTTTTCAATCCCCAAGTGCCCCCCAAGTATGTGGCTATGTGCCAGATTTAATACAGTGTGTCGATATGCCTGGGGTACTAACAGCTGTTTGACAGACTCCTTTTTCCCAACTCTGTACAATAAATCATTTTCCACTTCAAAGTATGGATAGGTGAGCGCTTTATCAGTATTAATGGGGGTGCCATTTCTTATGGAAATATAGTTTTTAGCCACAGCTAAAGTTGGATCCTCCCATTGTGCAGCCCTAAAGTTACTTGGGCTAACCTCTAGGTCAGTTATTTCTACATCAGGTTCAGATATATTAGATTGACCTGTATTATTCTGTTCAGTATTACCTCCAACTAGGGTTTCCATAGGGGTTGAGTGTTTCCCTCTAGCAGGAGTTATTTTGTCTAAGTCATCCCCCAATAAATCAGAAAAGGGAAAGTCACAAACAGCGCCCTCTACTGAATCCGGTGAATTTTCCTCAGCAGCATCCCATAGATTAAAAAAATGGGGAAAATCTCTGCCTATTATCATTTCATGGACTAATTTATCCACTAAACCAACTCTATGATTTATAGGGCCATTTTGAGTTTCAATAAGTACTTTAGCAGTTGGATACTTGTGTATGTCCCCATGGACACAAGCAATATCTAGGTTCTGGTAATTATCAATAGGAGTATTTCTCAACAGACCCCTGTCTATGAGCATAACCATGCTACCAGAGTCCAGCAAAGCTTTAATTTCATTTCCCTCCACCCTTACAGTGCACCAAGGGTGGCCATTTAAACAATCATTTTTGGTAATTGCATATACTGAGCAAGAGTACAATGAATAATTGTCTCTCATATTGCCAACATTACATTCCATAGCAACATCATTCTCAGGGCAGTCCTTTGCAAAATGTCCATACTCTTTACATTGAAAACATTTAATATTAGCATTAGACAACATCTTTGAGGCTATTGTGGACCCTTCCTGCCTCACAAAACTCTTGTCCCTTGCAGTAATGTCCCTCGGGTTGTAAAAACCCATCTGCTCCTCCCGATACCCCCTTTTCCCCGGAACAGTCTTACCCAATTTACTGGGACTCTGGATCTTCGGGGTTCTAGGTCTTTCCTGGTTGGGAATTTGTAGAAACTCTCCGGCAGTCAAATAGCGTTCCACCAGGGCAACTAGACCGTCAGCAGTTTTAGGTTCACTCTGGCTGACCCACCGCCGCAGGGAAACAGGCAATCCTCGCAGGAACCGGTCCATCACGAGCTGTTCCACAATGTGACTAGCTGAGTTGACCTCTGGCTGTAGCCATTTCCTGGCAAGTTGTATCAAGTCAAACATCTGTGACCGCACGGCTTTGTCTTGACTGTAAGTCCAGGAGTGAAATCGCTGGGCCCTTACTGCTGTCGTTACTCCCAGGCGGGCCAAGATTTCTGTTTTTAGCTTTTTATAGTCACTGGCTTGCTCAAGCTCCAAATCATAATATGCGTTCTGAGGTTCTCCACTCAGAAATGGCGCAAGGAGACTTGCCCATTCAGACGCAGGCCACCCTTCTCTTTCGGCTGTCCTTTCAAAAGCCATCAGGTAAGCCTCCACATCATCTGTAGCCACCATCTTTTGCAAATTGTTACTCACTCTCAGAGTCTTAGAACTGTGTGGAATTTCTGCAGCACACCTGCCCAGTCTTTCAGATAGGCCTCGAATCTCCTGCTGCATGGTACGTGTGATATTCTGCTGTTCCTCTCTTTGAGTTAATACCAGTTTTTGTAGCACTGCAATATTTTCTTGCTGGCTGGCAGTAGCTTGCTGCTGTGTGGCAGTGGCCTGTTGCTGTGAGGCCGTAGCCTGTAGTAAAGCCTTTACAACTTCCGCCATTTTAAGTGTGGTATTGTTTCCTTAACAGACTATTAGTGTGTTGCCCGCTACCTCCACCATATGTGACCTGGGATCTTGAAAACACACAGTCCTCAAAGCTGGAAACACCACACAAGGTTGTAGCTTTCTAAAATACAGTCTGTTTATTATCAGGTCTGGCAAAATAAACATAAACAAAACAAAAGAGGCTTGCTCCACTGAGCACTTACTAACAAGTACAACTGTCTGCACTAAGTAGCTTTTCACAAAAGTAATATTGCACAGACCTTTCAAACTTTGTTCTTTAGAGATAACTCCTCTCAGTTTCTCAGGAGAGTGTTTGCAGTTTCCCTTTACTGCTGGCAAATCTACCTCTCAACCCCTGACTGTGGATTTTATTAGCACCTGCTGTTAATTACCACATGCAGGTGAGTAGCTAGCTGAGTCAGACAGAATTCCTGGACTGGACTTTTTGACATAATGGGCTACTTGCAAACTGCGGGGTGGAGCACTGGCCCACCCTACTCTCCAAATACTCCACCCCAGGGACCCAGAAATAAATCACATATTTTCTCTATGTGGCAAACAAACATAACAATTCTCCCTGGGGTTGTCAGACCATACCCCGCACTGCAGCACTTTTGAGGGAATATAGACACCTTCCATTACTATGCCTTGGGTTCTGTCACAATATATATATATATATATATATATATATATACTGTATACACACACATTTGAACCCTTTCTAGTTGAATACCTGAAATTATCCCCTTAAGGACCGGGAATTTCAGACTAAAACTTTACCAAAAAAGAGCATGTTTAGCATTGTTTCCATCACTACATTTTTAACAGAAATAGAGCCTTGTGTTGTTTTTTATTTACCTATTAAAACTATATATTTTTAGTAGACAACCCAAAGTATTGATCTAGGCCAATTTTTGTATTTTCCATGCCACCATTTCTCCACCAAATCCCATAAAATAATTTTTTTTTTAACTTTTTCATAAACTTTAGGATTCTCACTGAAATTATTTACAAACAGTTAGTGCAATCATGGCACAAATGGTTGTAAAAGCTTCTCTGGGATCCTCTTTGCTCAAAAATAGCAGACATATATGACTTTGCCATTGCTTTTTGGTTATAAGAAGGCTGCTAATTGCAGCTGCAAACCACAATTTTATTATTCCCATTAGTGAATTTTAGCTTTAGTGTAGAGATTAACCTCCCACCTGACACTTCCCACCCCTAATCCCTACCTGATCCCTCTCAAACAGCTCACTTCCCTCCCCCACCCTCCACTGGTCACCCCCATCTTAAGTACTGGCAGACAGTCTGCCAGTATCCAGTTTTAGACCTTTTCTTTTTCATGTATTATTATTTTCTTCAGTGTAGGATTACTCCCTTACTTTCCCACCTCACTGATCCCCAAAAAGCTCTCTAACCCTCCCCCTTCTAACTCATTTCCGCCATCTTAGGTACTGGTAGCTGTCTGCCAGTACCCAGTTTTTTTATAATTTTTCTTTTCTGTTACTAAAAAAAACAAACACACATTTTGTTTCTGTAGTGTAGCTGCCCCCCTCATTTACCCCCTCCAAGATAATTTTCCTACCGTCTATACACCCCTTCACTCTAGGATCCCCTCTCCCTCCTACCCCCTCCCTGACACTCTTATAATTTAGTTTTTCTGCAGTGTAGTGCATTATAACATTTTTTTTTACATTTAGCAGTGGCGTATTTAGGTTTTGTGCTGCCCTAGGCACTCAAAATTCTGCTGCCCACTTCACCCCCCACCAGGTTTTATGTCTTTTTTTAGCCATAATATTTTTTGTCAGGGTATAACACACATACACACACATATATATATATATATATATATATATATATATATATATATATAATGGATCATTATAGTTGAAAAATGACATGGTCTAAGACTATCTACCACAAAGGAGTTAAAAAACACTATAGAAGTACTGCTCATGAACCCCAAAGTACTGATTGAATCGGCAGCGCTAGTCACACTTCTCAGATGTGTAATTTGTGCTGCTGAGCTGTGATTTCTGCTCTGGACCAGCAGTAGTGCAAGGTTGAAAGAATTAAAAAATATATGCTCTTAGGTTAAAATTACAGCTTGTAATTTTTGACTATGATGGCACTTTAATATTTACTTGAGACTTTCATTATTTATTTTGTCCCCTTTTCCTGAATTGTGAAATTTCCAATTTTCCTGAGTTTCTATGGAGCAATGGGTACTGCCATGTTAAAAAGTAGTTATCCTTTGTCTAGTCTCTTCTACTGAGGACAATTGAAGACAAAAAGTGTGCAAATGAAAACTTTTAAAATATAGCAATGCTAAAAAAGTGTTTTAAAATGATAAAATTACTTTAACATTTGTATATTCCACAAACCATTGTTTGCACAGTTGCACACTCTATGTCCCTAATTGCCCTCCGCAGAAAAGATTAGATAAGAGAAACCTAGGTTTTAACATGGCAGCAGTGCCTAATTCTTTAAAGAAGCTAACATTGTATACATAGTTCTTAAAATTTAAACTGGTATTTTAAAGATACATCTACATATTCCTAAGGTAACCTTTGCTTTCATTATATCATGACCAGCATGTATTTGTGGTTTTATTCCTAATTCCCTATTAAAAGCTGATTGATATTTAAAGTCTTCAGTAAAATAAATGTTAGAGTTCCGGTGGGCGGAGCTAGCGGCTGGCAGCAGGAGAGAAGAGCTCCGCAATTCAACTCCAAACATATCCTATATTCTGCTGCCGGCTGCCTTATCCCACGTTGCCGCCTTGTTGGGTAGCTGTAATAAGACCCCATCCGGCCAGGACAAGATTGTGAAGGGCCGAAAATCGCCCTTGCCTCGGAAGGCATTTATAACTGCGCCACGCTGCGCACCTAACGGACCTCGCGGGCGTCATCTTGGAGGATCCCTCCCCATCTCCATACCCGTGTCAGCCCTGGCGGAGCCCTGTAAAATCATACAGGCTAAGGAGTACACCAGCAACGCTACATGTTACCGGTCAAGCCGGACTATCTATCTTTGCGACGGCTGCAGAGGGGATAATAACAAGCGGTACTCAGGTAACACGCACCCTAAAGGAACACTGCAGGCTAACTCACTTTAAAAGTGATGCCAATGGTAACAGACTGCACCTAAGTAAACCGGCCTGCTTCACTTTACCTTAGAAAACCTATTTCAGGACACAAGTTGGCAAATAACTGGGGGCCTGGTATAGAGAGCTGCGGTGCTAGAGCTGTGAACAAACCCAGCAACTTCTGAACGCATAGGGGCTTGACAAACAGAACACTTTACCCCATTGCATAGCTGGCATAGCTAAATTTTTCCAGGACTATATCTATGGTCTATATCTTCAGAGCGGGGCAAAAACTTTTTCCTACTGCGTAGCTGGTATAGCTAAATTTTTACATCTGTATTTTGTGATCCTGTGATTGTACTCGAGGCCTATAACTTCTAAATGAATAATTTGCCAGACAAGTGATGCACTTTACTGTTTCATATCTACCTCAGTGAACTTATCTTATTTCACTTGGGACTAACATTTCTGGTGTGCGACAGGAGGGGAGTGGAGCCTGTTGGGCAGGAGGAATACTTTTGTGGTGAATGCAGCTTAATTGCTTGTTTCTTACTCATCTTGCTTTCTCACAACCTGAGGGGCTGTTGCATCACATAGAATTTCAGTGCCACTTTGTGGTATATTCACAACGTTCCAGCAATCTCAGTCCTCTTGTATAATTTGTTCTATGAAAGTGGACGAGTATTTTCACAGGCTGCCTTCGCCTTCAAGTAGCACCATGAGTCAAAGATCAAAAAATCAGGAGAAGAGGCACAAAATCCTTATAGAAACACAGGCAAACACCTCACTTGCAGATATTGAAAATAATTTGCCAGGTGATCACTCCTCACTCTTGCAAGAGCTTAAAGCATTTTTTTTACCAAAGATGGACAGTTTGCAAGCTGGTGTTGATACCTTAACCAGTGAGGTGAGGCTTTTTTCTACACGTATGTCTGCTGCAGAACAGAGAATCTCAGGGGTTGAGGATAGGCAACAAGAATCAGAAATTTCATTGAAGCACTTACTGAAACAAAATCAACAGCTAATGGATAAAGTAGAAGATCTAGAGAACCGCAGTAGACTAAATAACCTGCGAATTGTGGGTGTTCCAGAATCCATCAAGGATAAAGATCTATTGGACTTTGCCGCCTCAACCCTTCCAAAGCTTCTTGGTATGCCTCCGGATTGCCTTCCACTGGATATCGAAAGATCACACCGCATTGGCCCTAACAGATACCTGGACAACTCCAGGGAAAAACCACGTCAAGTAATCTTTAAGTGTTTACATTTCCAGGACAAGCTGGCCATTCTAAGAGCATATAGAGCAGCTAAAGAAGTCACTTATGAAGATCACCGCCTCTTGTTATTTCAAGACTTCTCGGTGGAAGTCACTAAAAGACGCAAGGACTTTGCCTCACTCTGTTCCACCCTGCATGAACAAGGGCGCAGATTTGCTCTTATGTTTCCAGCTACCCTGAAGATCCAGACCCTTTCAGGTCCAAAGACTTTCCATACGCCTGCAGCAGCGCAAGCTTTTCTGTCCACAGAGCGAAGGAAGGATAATGGCTGATGAGACTCTAACTAGTATCATTGTTCTCAGTTTTTACATAAAATGTATCTCATGATATGCTTTGTTTTTCTCTTGCAGAGATCCTGGTTGTAGTTGATAGTTCTCAGTTGGTGTGTGCGCTTTTGGGGCTTGGGGAGGGAGCACTGGGATGCCGAGTCCCCTTCTGCTTTTGGGTACTTGCCTCTGTTGGAAATACTCTCTTACGTCAATGGCGTTTGTAGGTGTTGCAGTGCTTCCTCTCCGGCCCGCATAGGCGACATAGGTTTTACAATAAGTATAGTTGTTCATATGGTTTATTTTTCTATTACTCTCAATGTTTGCTCTAGTCCCAGCTCCTACATACACCACTTCATTAAGGCTATGCAATACCCCCCACAGCACATGAATCATGGTTCAGAAAGGTATGCTACTGGTGGAGTCCCTGTTCACCCTAGGCTTCCCCCTCCTTTTCCTGCATGCTTGGCCCTTGACCTGCATTTAACACCTTTGGACGGTGATCCCCCATCTGCCCTCCGTCTCCTGTTGTCCACTGCCGTTGGTGTTGCAGGGATACCTTGTTCCAGGGGTGTTGATTCTGAGTGTATGCTATGTAATCTCCCACCTCCACCCTTGTCTGGCCATTGTATGTCTGTTCCCTTCCCTTTGCCCTGTGCTGCATCCCTTGAGGTAAAGCCATACCTTGAAATGTTGAGTATGTTTTTCAATATAAATGCAATCGTGATTGGCAATTTTTGGTCCCAACCCAGAAAATCTAATCATTGTATATCTGGCCCCATTGTCTTGCCCTATGCTGAGCCTCTTGAGGTTATTTTATATTTTGCAATGTTGAATATATCTTGCACCGTTTATATAGCTGTGATTGGAAAACTTCAGCCTCAGCATAATACTAATTCCACTACGTGTCCTTGCTTTCTTTGCAGCTGCTGTGGAATCAATGCCTGGGGGCCTCTGGCTCCCCCTCCTCCTCCACACCGCCAACTAACGAAAGCTCAACACTGTCATCACACAAACGTAAGTCAAAGTACACAGCCTATACCCATTGCATTCATTGTAACAGCTGGATGGGCTCCCCTGTTGAGCCGCATATTTTCCACCACTATAAGTTTCAGACGTGATACCCCTGCACCCCTTGCATTTAATGTAACATCTAAATGGGTTTCCTTGCCGGGCTGCATGGTTTCCACCACCATAAGCTTTAGATATGTTACCTCCCATTAAAGTCATTGCTTGGAATGTAGGGGGCATCACATCCCCGGCAAAGAGGAGCATGATTCTTCACCACTTAGACTCATTACGGGCTGATATAGCATTGCTCCAAGAGACGAAACTGACAGCTGAGGAACATGAGAAGTTAAAAATACGTTGGGTTGGACAGGTTCTAAGCTCCCTCACGGAGAGTAGGAAGAGGGGGGTTGCAGTCCTAGTGCGCAAAGGCTTAGCAGCTGCTTTTTCTAAGGTAGAGATAGACAAGAAGGGGAGATTTATAATTGCCTTAATCCAGATTGACACATCTACATACACCCTTTGCAATGTTTATGGTCCTAATACATACGACCCTGACTTTTGGACGAACCTTCTAGCCACATTGACCACATACAACGCTCCTATAATTATGGGGGGTGATTTTAACTTGGCCCAGGCTCTCCCCCTGGATAGGTTTAAGGACCCTTCTGTCTCAAACGCCTTGAAGATAAATATGTCTAGATATAAACGTGAGGTATCCCTTGTTGGCTCCTTTAAAGAAACTTTGAACCTGGTAGATGTGTGGAGAGCTAGAAACCCTGTTGAGAGAGATTTTACTTGCCTTTCTAAAACGCATCATACCATGTCATGTATTGACTATTTTTTGACTGCACCAAGTATTACGCCACAGATTTCTTCCACAAGTATAGGTCAAGTTACTATTTCAGACCACGCCCCAGTCACTCTGATCCTTCAGCCTCAGCTTCCTAAGCCCCCAAATAATATTTTGAGATTCCCTCTTCACCTTTATAACAATATTGAGTTCCGTCGCCATTCAAAGGCCTCCTGGATGCACTACGCGTCAGACAATGCTTCCCACTTAAGAACTCCAGATTCATTTTGGCATGCCTCCAAGGCGGTGATGAGAGGCCACATAACCTCTTTTACAGCGCATCATAACAGGCAGCTTAAGAGGGTGGATGGGGCTCTTCTTTCTCAGCTCACTGAGGCCTACAATAACTATCTATTTACCCCTACGTTGCTGACTAGGAAAACGTACTATGACCTTAAGCAGACTAGGGATACATACCTCGCTCAACAAGACAATAAAGTCAATATTCACAGGCAGGGGTGTTATTATCGGCATGGTAATAAGGCTGGCAGGTTACTCGCTAAATTGGTTCACTCTTATAAGCCTAAGTCCCAGATCCTAGCTATCAAATCCAGGGGTACCATAACTGTTGACTCTAAGGAAATCATGGCTGAATTTGTAGACTATTATACCTCCCTATATTCTAAACAACTAATTCATTCAGAAGCAAAGCACCATTTTTGGGACGCAGTGCAACTCCCCACTCTTACGGATGACCAGACCTCCCTCTTGAACTCCAAGATACACCCTCAGGAGGTTCTTAGGGCCATTCAGCAAAGCAAGCTGGGCAAAGCGGCGGGCCCTGAAGGGCTGCCCGCGGAATATTTTAGGTTATTAGATGAGGAGCTGGCCCCTGTCCTATCTTCCCTGTACTCTGCGTATCTGGCAGGCACTGAGCAAATGAATGATAGATTTTCTGAAGCCAACATCTGTCTTCTATTGAAACCCGATAGGGATCCCACTCTCACCTCCTCTTATCGCCCCATTTCATTGTTAAATGGAGATTATAAACTTCTGACGAAGATTTTGGCGGATAGGTTGGCAACGGTTTTGCCACACATAGTCCATGCCGACCAAACTGGCTTCGTAAAAGGAAGGTCATCAGTGTTAAATATTAGGAAGACTCTTGGTGTGGTGGCCCATTATTGGTGCAACGCACATGCACAATCCCCCTCTCAGCTACCAGAAGCTTGCCTTTTGGTGCTTGACGCTGAAAAGGCGTTTGATCGGATTGAGTGGGACCACCTACACACTTCATTATCTCATTTTGGTATCCAGGGTAATTTTTCTAACTTTTTACAGCAATTGTACACGGCCCCTAAGGCATCTCTCATAATAAATGGAGGGCTTTCTCCCTCTTTCACGTTGCAGAGAGGTACGAGACAGGGGTGCCCCCTTTCTCCTCTCCTCTTTGATCTGGCTATTGAGCCCCTAGCATCCTACATTAGACAGCACTGTGCAGGTCTAAACATACATGGCCGACGGCAGTATCTATCTTTATATGCTGACGATTTGTTGCTCTTCGTAGGTAACCCTGGTACCAATTTGCACCCTCTATTGGATATTATTGAGAATTTTGGCAAGTTTTCAGGATACAAGATTAATATCGACAAATCTGAAGTCACATGGTTATAGAACTCTTGTAACACAAATCTAGCAGATACTGGTCTCACAATCACTGAAGGCTGCTTTAAATATTTGGGCATTCGTATACATGTTAATCCTCATAAATTATATTCTCTTAATCTTAGTGGGATTATAAGTGATATTAAACAAATGTTGCTGAGTTGGGTGAAGCTCCCCCTTTCTCTTTCGGGAAGGGTGCATCTTTTCAAGATGGTCGCTCTGCCTAAGCTTCTTTATCCCTTGCAGATGTTGCCCCTTCTTCTCACCCCACAAGACATCGCCTCCTTGCAGACTTCCATTGGCAATTTTATTTGGCAGGGTAAGAAACACAGCATAGGTAAGACTCCTCTGTCAATGCCGGTAGGTGGGGGTGGGCTCCGTCTTCCCAATATCATGTGGTATAATTGGGCAGCCCTTTCTAGATTTATACTGGATTGGCTGGTAGGGAATGATTTCTACACTGTCCCTGATCTAGAGTCTAACTTCATTAAACCGCTACACTTGGCTTTTTTGCCTCATGCGGATATTAAATCGTTACCCATGTTTGTACAAAACCATGTCTTGTTTAGGGACCCCTTGAGAGCCTGGGCCAAGATTTGCAGACTCTGTGGATTGCAGAAATCTACTAGTAAATATCTTCCAATACAGGGTAACCTCAACTTCCTTCCTGGATACACTACACAGGCATTTCAGACATGGCAAGAATCAAAACTCACCAGACTTTATCAACTACTGCATCCCTTGACCCTTGACATAATACCTTTTCAAGACTTGCGGGTGAGTTACGACCTCCCGAGCACTCACAGGTTTGCGTACTTCCAATGCAGACATTACATCTCTACACTAATTTCAGGGGGATTGTTGTCTAAGGAACCTTCCAATATAGATAGACTATGTGCCTTGGCAAAATTGGGACCTTACAGACTCTCACACACATACAATCTATTGCATCGCCATTTTGGGGACTCCACTTTGCGTGGGATCGTATCAAAATGGTCTCATTTTGAAGACCTAGAGGTGGACACTACGCTGATTACTTTGAGCTTTGAGAGGGCAATTCAGGGTACTATTTCTGCAAAACTGAGAGAATCGCACCTAAAGTTCCTGCACCAAGCTTATATTACCCCTGGCATGCGTGCAAAATGGGTTCGGGGGGCACGTGATTTATGCAGTAAATGTAGCCAGGATTCCCTTGATTGGGTCCATCTGATGTGGGGGTGCCCAAAGGTGCAGAAGTTTTGGCAGAAGATTTCGTTTTGGCTGGGCAAATTAACCAAACAAAATCTATCCCTCTCAGCACAGTATGTGATTTTTCTGACACCTAGAGACCAGACACATAAATACAGCACTTTTATAATTACAGTCCTCATGTTAGCTAAACAGTCTATTCTTAGGGAGTGGGTAGGTGAAAGAACCCCACCATTTCAGCAGCTGCTTAGAGCAGTACATACTCAGATGCTAATTGAGCATGCAGACACAAGGGGAGACCCTGAGAAAAGAGTGAAGAGGTTTCTCCTTAAATGGGAGGTATATTTGATGCAGTTACTGGACATAGTTAGGGATAGAGTTCACCTTCCCTTTAAAAACAGTCAGTATGTCCTCAATGAAAATCTAAAGGGTAATTGGTGTCTCTCCACTGATTCAAACTGTTAAGGATTTCTTTCATTTACAAAGGCGTGGTGTTGGCTGGATGGGGGGGATCCGGAGGTACCCTGGGTGAGTATGAGCATAATTATTGTTTGTTGATCTTTCCGTTTTTCCTTCTATGCTATTCTCTCTCTTTCCTTATCTTAGTCATTATGCTTTTTCTTCTTCCCTTTGTTTGTCTGTATACTAAAACATTCTTGAAAAAAAAAGATGAGTCCAAGTGCATGCATGAAGATTTCATTTAAGTATCGGGCCTTATACCACGGTCACTGCTTTATATGTCTTACTATGCATTTGTTGATATCAAAACCTATTATACCAATGTGATTGTACTTGTCATGTATGTCTTGGATTCCTTTCTATAAATAAAGTTTAAAAAAAAATAAAAAAATAGAAAATTAGTAAAACAAATGTAAAATTAAAAATAAAATATTTGGGTGTGTCCACAAAGCTTTTAGCTAATTTTTGTATATATAGATGACAACCTTTGACTTTAATTGTTAACATTTCCCACGACACACAAATGTTTGTACATATGCAGACAGTCACACAAAAACGCATATACATACTAACACATACTAAGTTTGATGAACATTTGTCTTTACACTTTCAATCAACAATCTGAGCTAAACAATTAATTTTGAAGCAGCCCTCATGTAATACACTTGTAATGGAGATAACATTTCCCACCATGCATGCATAGATTCTATTCTTAGTAAGCTAAAATGGTTAATGAGTAATTTGCTTCCTTTATCACAAAACTGACCCTCAACAAACAGAAAACGAAAACCATTTCTTGTTTAAGCTCTTGACAGCTCTGAAAATAACTGTAGGCAGCTGCCATATACATATTTTATCCCCATGATTATTTCCAGTTCTGCGAACATACTGAATAAAGTTATTTACAAGTGCCCTTTGCCTGTGCTTTTCATGCGTTGCATGTGTCAGAAGAAAGGTTAGGTTGGGGACAAGGTAGGAAATTATGGTGCCATATCTATATCGATAGAGACACATTAAAACAGTTTTTATTCTAAAGCCATAGTTTACCTGCTCTGTATGAACGAAGATCCTCTCCTGACAGCCTCCTCTTCCGCCCACACAAGTAAGGCCCGCCCAAGTCCGCCTAGCTCAGATGCTGAAGCGCTGCAGTAAACCAGCCACACCAGGCTAAAAATGTTATGTGTGTCTGGCGGGCGGCGACATAAACCACCTGCAAAAGCAGGGCAGTGGACACCCATGGGTCTCTGGGGGGCTTCAAACAAGGGGGTGCCAGAGAGCTAAATTTTAAGGCACAAGTGGCATCCTGCTGCGCTGCTGCATTATTGAGTTTTACAACGTACTACAGCTACAACGTAACTCCCATTCAGCTGCAGTAGAGAGGGTGTAAGAGTGTTGCCCCCCCAAAAAGTGCCGCCCTAGGCACGGGCCTTGTTGGCCTAGCCCAAAATACGCCTCAGACCAGAGCCGGCGCTTGCATACAGGCAAGTTAGGCAAATGCCTTAGGGCGCTTCAGCAGGTGGGCGCAAACTTGGAGCAGCAAGTGACTATGCTACAGCAGCAGCATCATTGCATTTTTTTCTTTTTCATTAAACTACTGTGCACTTTTTATTTATGGGCAATGTACCTTCCGTACGCCCCTCCCCCCACACACACATGCTGCCTGGCTCTCTCATTACTTCAACCATGCTGCTACACAGTCCTGAGTTCAGCCCCGGTCACATTCCTTATAATCACACTGCATAAGGAAGAGACCGGAGAGAAAGGGGGAGGAGCGTGATGAACAAGCAGCCAGCAGTAACACGGAGCATCAGAAGTTTTCAACAGGTAGGCTAGGCTTGTACTATAGCAAAAATATCTTGCTGAACTGTTTTACTGATCAATCATGTGAGGATTGTTCAGCAGAGGGGGAGCAAAAGTAACTTGCATTAACTGTATGACTGCCAGGCAGGACTGCATATCACTCTGTTACTGTACTGTCTTGTTCAAAGATTAGCTGCACTGTGCACAAGTGACAAGGTGGAATAAGGTAACAGATATTACCTACCTTAAGTTTTAAATAATTTGACAATCATGTCCATATCTTATGAAATGTCAGTTCTGTTAGCTCTTTAAATAGTTCATAACCACATGCTTGTTAAAAATGCAAAGAGGAATGTGTTGCATGTTGTTTTGCATTTGAAAAACTCATTAATAAAACTTAAACATTGTTTTTTTTTAAGGCAAATCAGCCATATCTGGCTCCTGGAAAGTGTTTCTTGTTCCTCATTATGACTATTGGCTATTACATTTTAAATGCATTTGTTAGCCCCCTCTTAAGGCATTAGTGGGCAGGAGACATGCTGGTGTCTGATATATGGACCCCAGCAGATATTCAGATTCCTTATTCTACTCTCCTGTCTGACCCCTACTAAGCCACTGGAGGGTATTTTTGTTCTAATACCCCATGCCCACCAAATAAACACCTGACTCTCCTGTCTGGATCTGCTTTGATCCTATATTTTCCCCACTCCCAAATAGTATTTCAGTAAGAACTACAAAGTCAAAATCTGTATCTGACATGAAAGTCACTAGGCTGCTAGAGTGGTACTAAGATTGAATCCACTCTGGCAGACAAGGGGTTATACATGAATGATGTTTATATAAACCTCATTCCTTTAGTTTAGTTGGTTTGGTATTTCATCATCAGCCTCAATTAAACATGAGTTTTCAGCATAAATAGTAAACAATTCCCTATATGTCAGATAATATCATAGAAGGTTTTATTAAAAGGATGTTTACAAGTGGAGATATATGTGTAGTGCTGAAAAATTCCTGAAGTATTTGGGCTAAAAACATTTTTACAAAACACATGTATAATAATATGTTAAAGTATTTTGCACACATATAAATTTTAATTTTGTGTGTACTTCATTTATGTATGTATATATGTATAGTTACAGTGTATGTGTGTGTATACATATGTCTGTATGTGTATATATGTACAGTATGTGTGTAGGTAAATATGTATATGTACAGTATGTGTGTAGGTAAATATGTATATGTACAGTATGTATGTGTGTGTGTATATATATATATATATATATATATATATATATATATATATATATATATATATATATATACACAGTATGTGAGTGTACATATGTATGAATATGTATAGTATGTGTATGTATTTATTTATATGTACAGTATGTATGTATGTTTATGTATATACTGTATGTATGTACAGTATATGCACAGTATGTGTTTTTTGTGTGTTCATATGTATATCTGTACGTGTGTGTGTGTGTGTGTGTGTATATATATATATATATATATATATATATATATATATATACTGTATATATACAGTGTGTATGTCTTTATGTGTATATATACTGTATGTGTGTATGTATATACTGTATGTACAGTATGTGAGTGTACATATGTATGAATATGTACAGTATGTGTATGTAAGTAGTATGTTTATGTATATACTGTATGTATGTGTGTATGTATATGTACAGTATGTGTGTATACATTTATGTGTTCATATGTATGTCTGTACATGTATGTGTGTATATATATATATATATAGTGTTTATGTCTGTAACTGTGTATATATGTGTGTATGTGTGTATATATATATACAGTATGTGAGTGTACATATGTATGAATATGTACAGTATGTGTTTATGTTTATGTATATACTGTATGTATGTGTGTATGAATATGTACAGTATGTAAGTGTTTATGTATATACTGTATGTATGTGTGTGTGTGTATATATATATACTGTATATATACAGTATGTCTGTATGTGTATATATATATATATGTGCATGTATATACTGTATGTACAGTATGTGAGTGTACATATGTATGAATATGTACAGTATGTATTTATGTATATGTACAGTATGTGTGTATACATGTATGTGTTCATATGTATGTCTGTACATGTGTGTGTGTATATGTATATGTGTGTGTGTGTGTATATATATATATATATATATATATATATATATATATATATATATATATATATATATATATATATATATATATATATACAGTGTGTGTCTGTATGTGTGTATGTATTACTGTATGTACAGTATGTGAGTGTACATATGTATGAATATGTACAGTATGTGTATGTATTTATGTATATGTACAGTATTTGTATGCAGGGGTAAAACTACCATTGGTACAGCAGGTGCAGTGACACCAGGGCCCAAGTGTTGGAAGGGGCCCATAGCAGCCAGCTTATACATAGGCAAATGCGGAACGTGTACAATCCTAATGCAAGGGAGCCTTTTAATAGTACAGATTGCAGGTCTTTCTATCCTCAAAATCTTTATATGGAGCAGCATGTATATTAGTGCTATTTCTTACTACTGAGTTACCTTTGAGGGGGCAAACAAAATTTCATCAGGGCTCTTTTTTGTGTAGGTCAGGTACTGTTTGTATGTGTGTGTACATATGTATGTACAGGGTTATTATAGTTATAACAAATCAGGTTAACACACAAGAATTTGATGTGATAACAGAAATTCTGTATTATTATAGATAAAATAATTATCTATAGCTACTTAAAGGGATAGGAAAGTCAAAGTTAAACTTGCATGATTCAGATAGAACATATAATTTTAAGACACTTTTAAATTCACTTCTATTTTCAAATGTGCTTTGTTCTGTTGGTATCCCTTGTTGAAAAAGAACACGCACATATCCTACACTAGTGGGAGCTGCTGCTAATTGGTGCCTGCACACATTTGTATTTTGTGATTGGCTGACTAAATGTGTTCATCTTGCTGCCAGTAGTGCAATGCTGAAAGTTCCTTCAGCAAAGGATAACAAGAGAACAAAGCAAATTTGATAATGGAAGTAAATTGGAAAGTTGTTTAAAGTTGTATGTTCTATCCAAATCATGAAAGAAAATTTTGGGGTTTCCTGTCCCTTTAACACAACACCAGGTCCATAGCATTTTGATAAGAAGCAGTATTGGCAGGGTATATACCTATAATATATTCTGGGAGAGGGGCGGTAAATTGTGTCTTCGCCTGTGTAGCCAAAAATCCTAGCACCGGCCCTGCCTCTGACAGTTAGACAGCACTAGTTCATGTGTGCTATATAGATAACATAGTGCCCACTCCCGTGGAGTTATTTATGAGTCAGCTCTGAATGACTGAAATTAAAGCCTGTCAATAGAACTGAGATAAGGGGGCAGTCTGCAGAGGTTTATACACACGATAATCACAGAGGTAAAAAGTGTATTAATATAACAGTGTTGCTTATGCAAAAATGGGGAATGGGTAATAAAGGGATTATCTATCTTTTTTAAATTGTTTGGTCCTTTAAATATTACAATTGTGACAAATGCAGCAAAAATGTTCAAATTGGTTTACATGGCGCGCTATACACAATGGTCTGGATTACCAAATGGTGCGCTAATTATAGCAGTATAAAAGAAAATAAGCAGTATCGCTGGACCGCACTAACATTAGCGTGCAACTTGATATTTCAGGTCTATGGTAAATCCTAGGCTTGTGCGTGGGCAAAAAAAATTGTTGTTCTGAATTCCAAAATCGAATATTCGAGGAATTTAGTTTCCCCAAATATTTGTTGATCATCCCATCCGGTATTCATTTCTTCTTAAACAAAATGAATACTTAAAGGGATAGGAAAGTCAAAATTAAACTTGCATGATTCAAATAGAGCATGTAATTTTAAGACACTTTTAAATTCACTTCTATTTTCAAATGTGCTTCGTTCTCTTAGTATCCCTTGTTAAAAAATGAATACACACATATCATTCTGACTCCTATAGTTGTGATAGTGATCTATCCCTTGCTGAGACCTCTATGCCTGGCCTGTATAAGAAGATACAATCACTGTGGACAATCCTTGTCAGATAGCTGAACTCACCAATTCCTTGTCCATCCACAAAGTTGCTTTATTCTGAATATTGGGTTACAGCAGATAATAAGATACAGCAGATGAATGGTTACATGGTCAAAGGTTGATACTGTTTGTAGCGTGCATTGTAGATTAACATGTGTACTTGTTACATGCACGTACGTTACATGTGGCCTGTTAACTGCAGCCATGACACAGGAAAACATCATCGAACTACAAGGGCGGAGCAATACACAAAAGGGAAATGCATCATAGGTCTGAGGGAAGGTACCACAGAAAACAGGAGCGTTACCAAAAAAGGTCACTAGATGGCAGCACAGAATATAACATAGAAGCCCATTTATCAAGCTCCGTATGGAGCTTGTGGGTCCGTGTTTCTGGCGAGTCTTCAGACTAGCCAGAAACAGCAGTTATGAAGCAGCGGTCTAAAGCTCAGCGTAGGCAGACAGGAATCGCCACAATTCAACCTGATCGAGTACGATCGGGTAGATTGACACCTCCCTGCTGGCGGCCCATTGGCTGTGAGTCTGCAGGGGGCGGCGTTGCACCAGAAGCTCTTGTGAGCTGCTGGTGCAATGCTGAATACGGAGAGCATATTGCTCTCCGCATTCAGGGAGGTCTTGCGGACCTGATCCGCACTGTCGGATCAGGTCCGCAAGACCTTTGTTAAATAGGCCTCATAGAGTAGCTTTGAGAAAATGGCATAGAAAAACGATATCATTTTTTAACTATATCAACATGAATATTAACAGAGGCTATGTCATATTCTATGCCCCATTGGGGCGGCACACATATCATACACTAGTGGGAGCTGCTGCTAATTGGTGCCTGCACACATTTGTCTCTTGTGATTGGCTAACTAGATGTTTTCAGCTTCCTGTCAGTAGTGCAATGCTGTCCCTTCCGCAATGGATAACAAGACAATGAAGCAAATTTGATAATAGATGTAAATTGGAAGGTTGTTTAAAATTGTATGTTCTATCTGAATCCCAAAAGAAAATGTTGGGGTTTACTATCCCTTTAAGATTTGTCAAACATTTACATTCCTTTTCATTAAACCGCTGCAAAAAACCTCAAATACTTACGTAAACACTTTGCAGAGCGCGCTAAGCGGGTCCTTTTCTTGCCCGAGCCAATCCCGCACTAACTAGAGGCTTAGCGCAGGCCGGGCTCAGACAACAAGGGGACTGGGTTAGTGAGCTCTACAGCATGTTAAGGTATTTGAGGATTTTTAAGGAATTGAAGGAATTCCGACGAATTTGTCATTATTCCTTTGTTTTCTATAGAATGACGTGTGTATTCTTTCTGATAGTCATTTTGTGAAAATGAAACTAATATCCCTGCTTCATTACTGAATATACATTTGTTACAGAACTAATGCTCATGTCTAGTAAATCCCATTTACCAGAGCATGGTTAGCGCGGCCGACATCACCCTAGCAAAATCTATATTTCAAAGGATGGGACAATGGGACCTATTTATCAAGCTCCGTATGGAGCCTGATGCCCCGTGTTTCTGGCGAGCCTTCAAGCTCGCCAGAAACACAAGTTATGAAGCAGGGGTCTAAAGACTGCTGCTCTATAACCTGTCCGCCTGCTCCGAGGCGGCGGACAGACATCGCTGAAAATCAACCCGATCCAATACGATCAGGTTAATTGGCAACCCCTGCTGGCGGCCGAGTGTATGCTGTCGGCATTTATCGATGTGCGGCGGACATGATCCATAATATTGGATCATGTCTGCTCGTGCATTAATAAATAGGCCCCCTGAAGTAAAGTGTAAGGGTTAAAAAAAAACATTTTTACAAAACAAATCAAAACATATTAACATAAACTATTATACTCCTATATAAACTGTTTAAATAACTTTTAACCAATTTTTGTATTTTGAATAGAAAATGATATATATTTATATATTTAGTTTTTTTAAATAGGGATATGTGAAAAAACAAGTTTAGAGTGAGTGCACCTGGTGAGTGTTAATGTTGGGAAAATTGGTTAATATAACCACGCTCTAAACCCTACAAGTGTGACAATTGTTCCTTCAAACAACTGTCTAAGAATGAAGCGCAATAACCAAGGTGAGGGGAGCTAGAGGTATAATTAGTGGTGATTGTATGTTACTGTGTAACCTAAATAAAAGTTTATGCTTAAGCGTTATGGTTGAAAAAATAATATATTTATTTTAAAACACTTTAAAACATGTGCAAATTAAAAGTATAGAGCTCTATTACTTTAAGACATATAAAACAAAATATACAAATTGTAATAACAATAATTGAAGCTTGAAAATAGTTGCTAAAATATTGTACACTTATTTGCTTGCTTGAATATTGTACACTTTTTGCTTGCTTCTGTGTTCTATACGGTCCCTTTTAAGGCTTTAAAAGTTTAGTATTAATGTTCTTCTAGTACTCACGATTTTGTCTTGAGTGTAAAAGGCTTTTTAGCTTTATGGGGTTATAAAAAACGTTGTGGAGGTAAAATACGTTTGGAGTAAATACAGCCTTAAAGTTGACAATCTTGCTTTTTGTAGTTTTGGAGGTTAATATGAACAAGCTGTTGATTTGTTTCTATTTCCTTTGTTAGGCTGATACAATGTATATCTCCAATTTGTTGTACTAGAGAAGAGTCTTAGCCGTTTTAGCGCTGATAAGGTGCTTGAAAGTTCCTCAATTTTTCGTGAGGGTTTTAAATTGAATTATCCGTTGGTCTCTGAGACTGTGTACCCTATTTTGTGCTAGTATGCTATTCAGGGTTTGCTGGAGTCTCTAAGAGGCTTATAGCGTTTGAAAATTCCTCAATCTTTAGCAGGAGTTTGTTTGCGAATTACCGTTGGTCTCTGAGACTGTATACCTGTAAAACATCGGACAACAGACAGAACTGCCTCTTAGAGACTCCTGCAAACCCTGAACAAATCCTAAAGGGTAAACAGTCTCAGAGACCAACGGTAATTCGCAAACAAACTCCTGCTAAAGATTGAGGAATTTTCAAACGCTATAAGCCTCTTAGAGACTCCTGCAAACCCTGAATAGCATACTAGCACTAAATAGGGTATACAGTCTCAGAGACCAACGGTAATTCGCAAACAAACTCCTGCTAAAGATTGAGGAATTTTCAAACGCTATAAGCCTCTTAGAGACTCCAGCAAACCCTGAATAGCATACTAGCACAAAATAGGGTACACAGTCTCAGAGACCAACGGATAATTCAATTTAAAACCCTCACGAAAAATTGAGGAACTTTCAAGCACCTTATCAGCGCTAAAACGGCTAAGACTCTTCTCTAGTACAACAAATTGGAGATATACATTGTATCAGCCTAACAAAGGAAATAGAAACAAATCAACAGCTTGTTCATATTAACCTCCAAAACTACAAAAAGCAAGATTGTCAACTTTAAGGCTGTATTTACTCCAAACGTATTTTACCTCCACAACGTTTTTTATAACCCCATAAAGCTAAAAAGCCTTTTACACTCAAGACAAAATCGTGAGTACTAGAAGAACATTAATACTAAACTTTTAAAGCCTTAAAAGGGACCGTATAGAACACAGAAGCAAGCAAAAAGTGTACAATATTCAAGCAAGCAAATAAGTGTACAATATTTTAGCAACTATTTTCAAGCTTCAATTATTGTTATTACAATTTGTATATTTTGTTTTATATGTCTTAAAGTAATAGAGCTCTATACTTTTAATTTGCACATGTTTTAAAGTGTTTTAAAATAAATATATTATTTTTTCAACCATAACGCTTAAGCATAAACTTTTATTTAGGTTACACAGTAACATACAATCACCACTAATTATACCTCTAGCTCCCCTCACCTTGGTTATTGCGCTTTAAATAGGGATATGAAACACACATTTTTTTTCATGATTCAGATAAAGGCTCGCCAGAAACACAAGTTATGAAGCAGGAGTCTAAAGACCGCTGCTCTATAACCTGTCCACCTGCTATGAGGCGGCGGACAGACATCGCCGAAAATCAACCCGATCCAATACGATCGGGTTGATTGACAACCCCTGCTGGTGGCCGATTGGCAGCGAATCTGCAGGGGGCGGCGTTGCACCAGCAGTTCATAAGAACTGCTGGTGCAATGATAAATGCAGACAGCAATATTGGATCATGTCTGCTCGCGCATTAATAGGCCCCTTGAAGTAAAGTGTAAGGGTTAAAAAAAAAAAAAAAAACATTTTTACAAAACAAATCAAAACATATTAAAATAAACTATAACACTCACATATAAACTTTTTATATAACTTTTAACCAATTATATATAGTTTTTTTAAATAGGGATATGAAACACATTTTTTTCATGATTCAGATATAGAACATGCAATTTTTTTTTTTAACAATTCTTTATTAACCAACAAAAAAAGTGATATTATACAATAGTCTGATCTTGACTTATTTCAAAAGAGAAGGAAAAAAAACAAAACAAAAAAAAACAATAAGAACAAATGAAGAAACATAATCATCCTCATCTAAAAATTTAGACAGTTTCACCCCGGAAAAAAAAAAATGAGGGGAGAGAGAAAGAAGAGAAAAAAAGAGAAAAAAACAAAGAAAGCAAATGACCTCTGACCCTCCCTCTACTCCGGGGAGAATTTGCTTTTCATCAAGAAGAAAAAAAAAGGTAAACATTATTACCTTATATCACCTTATTGTTGGGATTTTCTAATTTTATGTAAAACAGCAAAACACAAGAAGAAACAAAACAAAAAAACAAAAAAAAAAGGGAAAAAAATAACCACCTCTCTCTCATCTCCCTCTGTCCCCAACTACCAGATACCTAGTAAGATTAATTCAGAGTTTTGGAAAGGAAAAATCATATATTCTTTTTCATTTTCAGAGAGTGATTTAATATATACTGCCCATTTGTTAAAGAAATTCCTTATGTCCTCTTCGTTATCTATGTCTGTATCTTTTTGTTCTAGTAGGCATTGTTTTTTTAGACAGTTCTGGATCTCGGATACACTAGGTACTGAGCGCATTTTCCATTTTTTACATATTAGGTATCTAGTAGCTAATATCGAGATAGAGATCAGGTTATCATTAGGGTGACGTTCACTTAGATTATCCTTACATAGTATAATTTGATATAGAGTAAAAGTTACGGGGGGAATTTTCAGCACCTTATTCAGCCAATATTCTAACTTACACCAAGTGTTTCTTACTTTTGGGCAAAACCAAAACATGTGTTCTAAATTGGCTGCTGGGAGTGAGCACTTGGGGCATTTATCAAAGCCTGAATTATGAACCCTGCGACCCGTTTCCGGAGTAAAATATGCCCTGTGAAGAATTTTGATATGTGCTTCCCGCCAAGTAGCTGAAAGAGTTATTTTTTTCACTTTGCTTATAGAGTGTTGCACTGTTTTTGGATCTACCCTATTTTGTTCTGACAATGAAGTCCATGTTAAAGCAAGTCTTGCTAAATTCTGGTTACCCCTGCTAATACCCAGAAGATGATAACACACAGAAATAGACATCCGATCCACAGTCATGAGTGTGAGCCAATTTTCAAGTTTACCTAATTTCCAAGACCATCCTACGTCTCTAGTTGTTTCTAAGAAGAAATGCCTTATCTGCAAGTACGCAAAGAAATCTTTGTTGAGTAACTTATATTCCCCTTTTAATTTTTCAAATGTTTTAATGGTTTTTCCATCACCATCTATCAATAAAATCAGTTTATTTAGTCCATTATTGTGCCATCTATTGAAAACCTCAGATTGCAGGCCAGGTTGAAACTTTGGGTTCCCTATCAAGGTGAGATATTTTGAAATTTTAGGGTTATGAGATAAAAGCTTAGATATTTTCCACCAAGCCTTGATAGGGTTGGATATAGATTTAAGTCTTTTAATTTCTGGAGGTAGCTCTTTAGGAGAGGAGTGTAGAAGTGCTAAGGGAAGGTAAGGATCACAGATATTACTTTCAAGATGGTTATTTAAGATATAATCCTTAGATAAGATCCAGCTACTCGCTATTCGTGCCAAGGAGCTGAGGTTGTACGCTCTAATATCTGGCAGTGCCATACCTCCGGAGTCGCATGGGAGAGAGAGTTTCTTGAGGGAAATTCGTGCTTTTTTCCCTTGCCAAAGAAATTGGCTGACTAAGCTATTGATTAATCTTACATCCTTTTCGTAAAGAATTACTGGGACATTAAGAAGTATATATAGCAGTTTCGGGAGAAGAACCATCTTAAACACTGCCACTCGACCCGAAACTGAGAGAGGGAGTGTATGCCAGATTCTTAGTTTCTCTTTGATTTGCCTAATAATGTTAAGTTCATATAATTTATCGGCAATCACCGGAATGTTTATTCCCAAATATTTAAATGAATCTGTCATTCTCTTGAAAGGGTTTTCTATACAAGAATCTTTATCCCTACGGATCCAGAGAATTTCTGACTTAGATGTATTTATTTTGTATCCTGAAAAGGTACCAAAATGGTCTATTATCTGCAAAAGTTTTGGAATATTAATTTTAGTGTTAGATATGTACAATAAAACATCGTCTGCATATAGACCAATTTTCATTTCATGGTTTGAGATCTTAATTCCTTGCAGGTTTTGTCGTACCATGATTGCCAAAGGCTCAATAGCCACATCGAACAAGAGAGGGGAGAGCGGGCACCCCTGGCGAGTTCCCCTTTCCAGGGTTATTGATGGGGATACCATACCATTAATGATCAGGCGTGTAGCTGAGCATTTATAAAGATTCTCCACAAATTCAGGGAATTTGCCCTTGATTCCAAATTTTATCAGGGATGTATTAAGATGCTTGAAAGTAACAGAGTCAAACGCTTTTTCTGCGTCGATGGACAGGATAGCCATGTCCTGTGCTCCAAACATTTCCTCTCTTCTCCCCCCTGTCCGACGGGCCTTTTCAAAATATTCCAGTGTAATTAATAGTTCCCTTATTTTTGCCGAGGAGTTCCGTCCATTCATGAAGCCCGCTTGGTCCGGATGGATTACCTGTGGTAGTATTTGCTGTAGTCTAGCTGCTAAGATGGAAGTGAGAATCTTATAATCTGAATTGAGTAAGGCTATTGGCCTATAAGATTCTTTAAGCCTTGGGTCCTTCCCTTCCTTAAGGATCAAAGTTGTGTGAGATGCCGAGAATGAGGCAGTAACTGGTTTACCATTCATGTAAAAATCATTATATAAGTTTATTAAATATGGAGAAATTTCTAGAGAGAGTATTTTGTAAAATTCACTAGGTAAGCCATCCGGACCTGCTGCCTTATTAGTGGGAAGACCAGAGATTGCCTCAGTTAGTTCTTGCACTGATATAGGGGAGTTAAGGCTACTGATGTCGTCATCCGTTAGTGAGGGGCTTTCGATCATATTCCAGAACTCCATAGCCTTATCATAATCATAACCTTTGCAAGAATATAGATCTTTATAATATTTCACCAGTGTGGATGTGATTTTATCCGAGTTTCGGATTTGCTCACCCTTCTCTAGGAGTTCTTCGATATGATATTGCTTTTTTTCATTGTTGACCATTCTGGCGAGCATCTTTCCAGATTTGTTCCCATATCCTTATAGTTTAGCCTGGGTTTTTAATTCCTTTTGTGTTTGTCGAGTCAAAATAAATGTGTCCCGGGCTTCCTTAGCCTGTACATACTTAGACCAATTTAAAGCATTCTTGTGTAACATGAATTTATTATATGCGTTGGTTAGTGCTTTTTGTATCTCTCCCTTACCTTCAATTTCTTGGTCAAGGCTATGTTGTAAGCTAAGATTTCACCTCTGAGGACCGCTTTAGCGGCTTCCCAGAACAGTTCTGGACGTTCAATATATTCTGAGTTAAACCGGAGATATTCCTCAAATTTAGATCTAATGTGGGTTTTAAATTTCATATCCGTCGCTAGATAATATGGAAAAAAGAAGCGCGAAGATTTGAATCTTGATTGTTCAAGCTTAATGTCTAGTGTGATAGGAGCATGATCTGATAGCAATATAGGGGCAATTCCTGCTTGCGCCCTCAGGGAGCCCAAGCGCTCATCTACAAGAAATAGATCTATTCGAGACAAAGTTTTGTGCGCCTTTGAAAGGCACGTGAATTCCTGAATATCTGGATTCTGACTTCTCCAGATATCATATAATGCTAGGTTTTGTTTTATTTTCTTAAACATTTTAGATTCTAAGTTGTCCTTTTTCTGTTTTTTCTGCTTCATGGGTTCTCTAAGTCTATCTAGCGGGCAATGCGGTGCCATATTGAAATCACCACCTATAATTGAAAGCCCCTGATTGTACAAGAGGAGCTTGGTTTGAATTCTATTCCAGAATTCTGGATCAAAGGTGTTGGGGCCATAGAGATTACAAATTGTATAGATTTCCTGGGCGATTTTTACTTTTAACAGGACATATCTTCCCTCCGGATCGGATTCGCAGTGGATCACCTCAAGCTGGGCTCTTTTACCAATTAGAATTGCCACCCCCCTTTTTTTGCCTATACTTGGCGAGAAGTATACGTCTCTAACCCATGAGGACTTAGGTTTGTTAGATTCTTCTGAATTAAGATGGGTTTCTTGGATTAGCCCTATATCAGTCTGGTATTTCCTCAGTTGTGTTAATATGGTTTTCCGTTTGATAGGGGTGGAGATCCCTCCCACATTCCACAAGACTATTCTAAATTTTTCTATTTTTCTGTGTCTTTAATGCTTACTATAGCGTGAGGGAGAGAGGTGGGGGGGGAAAAAACAAAAAAAAAAACAAAAGGAAAGGGAAAAAAAAACAACCAAACACGTATTCAGCTTGCCCCATCTGCCCCTACGTGGGGGGTCTTCCCAATTATTAACCTACGCTGACTGAGTGGGAGCTGCATCCTCTGTTGCTAGTAAGTCTAAAGATGAGAAGAATTTCTTGGCTGCGTGTGGCTCCAGAAAAAAATGTACTGTTCCATTTACAGTAACTTTTAATTTAGCTGGATAAAGTATAGTCGCATTTAATCCAGAATTTATGAATTTAGTGCATGTGGGTGCCAAATCTCTCCTCTTGGAAGCTGTCTCAGCCGAGAAATCCTGGAACATGAGGATCTTAGCTCCATTAATAATAATAATTGCATTTTACGGTAATACTGAAAAAGAGAAATTTTATCCTGGTAGTTAAGTAGTTTTACAATGACAGGTCTAGGCCTATTGGGTTTTTGAGCTGGCTGTGATGGGCCCAGTCTGTGGGCCCTCTCTACCAAGATGTTATTATGCGAGGGCGGGAGTTTGAGAGCTGTCTTTAGTGTGTCAGAAACAAAGAGGGCAAGGTCCTCATATTGTTTCTCCTCTGGGAGACCTATTATTCTGATGTTGTTTCTTCTACTGAGGTTTTCAAGGTCTTCTAGTCTCATAAGAATTTTTTGATTACTACTACTAATGCTGTCCAATTTAGTGCCTTGTACTACTACCGTGTCTTCCAAATCAGATACTCTCTGCTCGACCTCCTGCATTCTTGAGGAGAATTGTCTAATTTCCTGTGATAAGGAGGAAATATCCTGCTTAATTTCCATCCTCAGAGCGTCAAATTTGGGAGAGAGGGCATCAGAGATACTGGCAACTAAGTTTTGGACATTTAGTACTTCAGGTGTGGCTGCACTTAATAAAGTTGATTGGATATCAGCTACTGAGTCCTGTATGTTTTTAGATTTCTTATCTCTTTGTCTACCTGCCATTCCTGGTGAGGATGCTTTAGAAGAGATACCAAGAAATGTATCCATATACTACTCTATAGAGGAGAAAGAAAGAGAAAAAAAAAAAAGGAAATAACGGGGAGGGGGGCAGGGTGGGGGGAGAGTGGGTGGTCCGAGGAAAGCGATTAAGCTGTGGGAGAACTTGTGGTTACACTGATTCTAAGGTGGTGTCTTTTGTGTGGGTTTATCCAGATGTGGTACTTGTGATTTCAAGAAGAGAGGGGGTGAATTAGAAAGAGAGGTAGATCAGGACCCCAGAGGGGGAGACAGTGAAATAGGCGGTAGAATATACGCCAATTCTGTGTGCGGACTGTGAGTGGTGGTGCCCTATTTAACTTGCGTACGGGTTGAGTGGACTATGTCAGTGTGTAAGGGAAATGAGAAAAAAGGAAGATGGAGGGGGGGGGCAAGGTGGGGAAAAGATAGGTGGCCCGTGGGAGGTGATCGAGCCGTGAAGAAGCTTGTGATTGCACCAATTCTAAGGTGATGCCTTTGTGCAAAGTTGTCCAGTGATGTTACTTGTGATTTCAATAAAGAAGAGGGTGGATTTAGAGAGGAGAGATAACTCCAGATCCCAAAAAGGGAGTCAGTGGGGTGGGCGCTAGGAAATGCGCCAAGTCAGTGTCGGGCTGTGACCCTAATTAACTTGCGTGCAAGAATAAGTGATTTAAACGAGTGTGTGGAAAAAGGGGAGAGAAAAAAAAAAGAGCGTTTAAGGTAACGTTATAAATTCAAGTCAGCCCTATATATTACTTATTTGCTCGCTTTTCTAAGGTATGAAGGCCTTAGTGTTTTTGATCACTGGGTTTAAGATGCTTGAAAAGGTAATAACAACTATACGTTGGTAAAACACCTCTTGAGCAATAAGAGGTCAATTATCAATGCTCTTATTGTAATTTTAGTTTTAGCTCAAAACAATTGAGACAGAGTATCTTTCCAGGGTTTTAAGTCTAACAGATATTGCACAATGCTGAGCATATATTTATTTTCTTATGACCCAGTAACTTTCAGTATACTGAAAATTAAGAGCTTTCAAGCTCTAATTGGTAATAAATGGTATATGTAAGCAGGTAATACTGACTCAAGCACTTCTTTAATATCAGAGAGCTTAGTTAGTGGTATTTTGAAAAGAAAAAAAAAAAAGGAAAATAGGGGAGGTTGACCCTGTTTACTGTTGTAGTATTGAAATATTGATTACTACAGGTAGACCAAGAGGTTGCTACCTATATCCCTATTGTTTCCTTTTACTAGACACAGGGCAGAGTTATAGTGAAGGGAAAAAAGAAACAAAACAAAAAAACAACAACAAAAAACTCAGATAATACAGATAAATTTTGCTTTTTTCAGCTGTACTAGTTATAACATAGACCTTTCAAAGAGTCAACAGCAGTATTAGTTAGTGAGGTTAGGTTTAAACCTCAAATAGCCCAGCCTTAGAAAAATATAGCTAACACTCTAAAGCCTTTAAAAAAAGCATCAAACAGAAGCAATTTATATTTGCATAGGAAATATGAGTATGCACATAATCTGACAGGGCTAGACAGAGTTGTATCAGAAAAAAAAGAAAAAAAAAGTGCCACATAATCAGCTGATGATATCAGATTTTGAAACTTTTGTGTCAGAGAAGGAGAGAGTAAGACAACATAATCAAATTGTTAATAACTAAACATGTATTCTCAGGCAAAAAAGTCTTTTTGCTCTCAATCTCTTCTTCGGTTCAAATTGGCCCTTTGCATATTTTTAATCCATAGTTGAGGTGCCAGGATAAGGAACAAGAAAGTTTGCTGAGTGTCTTCGTGTAGTAGTGATAAATACTCTGATCAATTTAATGTCTCAGAATGTCCCACTTGATAGACCTCCAGCCTATTCATCAACAGCCTTTTCCTTTCTCTTTTTCTCCCCCCCTCCTCCTCCTGCCCACCTCTGCCTAAGGTCAGTTAATCTTTATCAAATCTGGCCTTATTCCTTAGGAGCCTCTTTAAGTTTTCAGAAGTAATGCTTGGCCCACAGTACAATGGTAAAAGAGTTCAGATATGCTCACCCCTTACCTCCGCCTGGCCACCCGCCGTGTTCGCCAACGATATCCCGGTCCCTGCAGGCTGACACAGGGCCACCTCCAGCAGCTGCTTCTCCTCAGCCCCAGTCAAAAGATTGCACTCAGCTCCCCTCGCGCAGCATCGTTGGGAGGGGAGCAGGAGGGCTGCATCAAACACCGGCGTCAGCCGGAGGAAGACGGCTCCAGCACCAGATCCCCAGTCCGAGACCCAGCCCATCTCCCTCCCGCGCAGCACCGGTGGGGGAGGGAGAGAGGCTGGCGCCAAGCCGCAGGGCTGCAGCGGGAGCACTCCCAACGAGGCAACAGGTAAGGTTTAGGTGAATGTAGTGCAGTCGAGGATGCTGAAGTTTTCCTGGCGGGGGCTGCAGGCGGAGTGAGGGGGAAAGATTTAAACTTGAGCGGAGAGGCAGGGATCAGTTCGAGGGGAAAGGGAGATATAGTCAGAAGCAGGGATCACAGATAGCGTGGTAAGAAAGTGTTTTTAGGCTGGGTAGGTCAAATGATGTGAGAGAGTTAAGTCCAGGTAGAAAAATAATTAGCATGAACCAGTGGGATGGCGGGCCACTGGTAAAGGGTTCCAGAGCTGCTTTTTCCAAGCTGTCCTTACAAACAGCCCCAGGGCTTGGGGCAGGCGCGCAAAACAAACCACCGCCAGTATGTGTGTGGCTGGAGCTGTGAGCTCAGCAACACCTGTTGAGCTCCTCCTCCACCGGAACCCTCAGAACATGCAATTTTAAACAACTTTCTAATTTACTCCTATTATCAATTTTACTTCATTTAACTTTGTAGATCTCGTTGACCTGGTAATTTGAAAAGTAGATCCCAACACAAAAAAGTGTGGGCACCCTTGATGTATTGTGTGTGTGTATATAAATATATACATATACATACACACTGATAAATAATTTATAATAAGCATGCTGCACTTTATAATGATACTGAGTATTTATACACTGACAGTAAGCACTCTGTGCTGTATAATCATGTCAGTTTCTATACACTATACCCCAGGGGCAGAACTACCATTGGTGCAACAGATGCAGTGACACCAGGGCCCAAGTGCTGTAGGGGGCCCATAGCATCCAGTTTATACATAGGCGTGTGCAGAATATTTACAGTCCTACTGCAGGGGAGCCTTTTATTAGGGCATATTTATCTATCATCAAAATCATTAGGAAGAGCAGCGAGTATATTACTATTGCTTTCTACTCAGTTAACTTTTGGGGGGTGGGCAAAAAAAATTTGCACCAGGGCCCACTGTTGAGTACGTCTGCTACTGCTATACATATATATTCTGATGAGAATGCTGTGCTGTATAAAGATGTCAGTTTCTATACACTATACCCTGATGAGTACACTGCGCTGTATAAATATGATGAGCATGTGAGTATATATATTCTGATGAGTATGCTGTGCTGTATAAAGATGTCAGTTTCTATACACTATACCCTGATGAGTACACTGCCCTGTATAAATATGATGAGCATGTGAGTATATATATTCTGATGAGTATGCTGCACTGTATAAAGATGTCAGTTTCTATACACTATACCCTGAGAAGTACACTGCGCTGTATAAATATGATGAGCATGTGAGTATATATATTCTGATGAGTATGCTGTGCTGTATAAAGATGTCAGTTTCTATACACTATACCCTGAGGAGTACACTGCGCTGTATAAATATGATGAACATGTGAGTATATATATTCTGATGAGTATGCTGTGCTGTATAAAGATGTCAGTTTCTATACACTATACCCTGAGGAGTACACTGCGCTGTATAAATATGATGAGCATGTGAGTATATATATTCTGATGAGTAGGCTGTGCTGTATAAAGATATCAGTTTCCATACACTATACCCTGAGGAGTACACTGCGCTGTATAAATATGATGAGCATGTGAGTATATATATTCTGATGAGTAGGCTGTGCTGTATAAAGATATCAGTTTCCATACACTATACCCTGATGAGTACACTGCGCTGTATAAATATGATGAGCATGTGAGTATATATATTCTGATGAGTATGCTGTGCTGTATAAAGATGTCAGTTTCTATACACTATACCCTGAGGAGTACACTGCGCTGTATAAATATGATGAGCATGTGAGTATATATATTCTGATGAGTATGCTGTGCTGTATAAAGATGTCAGTTTCTATACACTATACCCTGAGGAGTACACTGCGCTGTATAAATATGATGAGCATGTGAGTATATATATTCTGATGAGTACACTGCGCTGTATAAATATAATGAGCATGTGAGTATATATATTCTGATGAGTAGGCTGTGCTGTATAAAGATATCAGTTTCTATACACTACACCCTGAGGTGTACACTGCGCTGTATAAATATGATGAGCATGTGAGTATATATATTCTGATGAGTATGCTGTGCTGTATAAAGATGTCAGTTTCTATACACTATACCCTGAGGAGTACACTGCGCTGTATAAATATGATGAGCATGTGAGTATATATATTCTGATGAGTATGCTGTGCTGTATAAAGATGTCAGTTTCTATACACTATACCCTGAGGAGTACACTGCGCTGTATAAATATGATGAGCATGTGAGTATATATATTCTGATGAGTACACTGCGCTGTATAAATATAATGAGCATGTGAGTATATATATTCTGATGAGTAGGCTGTGCTGTATAAAGATATCAGTTTCTATACACTACACCCTGAGGTGTACACTGCGCTGTATAAATATGATGAGTATGTGAGTGTATATATTCTGATGAGTATGCTGTGCTGTATAAAGATGTCAGTTTCTATACACTATACCCTGAGGAGTACACTGCGCTGTATAAATATGATGAGCATGTGAGTATATATATTCTGATGAGTATGCTGTGCTGTATAAATGATGTCAGTTTCTATACTCTATACCCTAAAGAGTACACTGCACTGTATAAATATGATGAGCATGTGAGTATATATATTCTGATGAGTATGCTGTGCTGTATAAAGATGTCAGTTTCTATACACTATACCCTGAGGAGTACACTGCACTGTATAAATATGATGAGCATGTGAGTATATATATTCTGATGAGTATGCTGTGCTGTATAAAGATGTCAGTTTCTATACACTATACCCTGAGGAGTACACTGCCCTGTATAAATATGATGAGCATGTGAGTATATATATTCTGATGAATATGCTGTGCTGTATAAAGATGTCGGTTTCTATACACTATACCCTGAGGAGTACACTGCGCTGTATAAATATGATGAGCATGTGAGTATATATATTCTGATGAGTATGCTGTGCTGTATAAAGATGTCAGTTTCTATACACTATACCCTGATGAGTACACTGCGCTGTATAAATATGATGAGCATGTGAGTATATATATTCTGATGAGTATGCTGTGCTGTATAAAGATGTCAGTTTCTATACACTATACCCTGATGAGTAAACTGTGCTGTATAAATATGATAAGCATGTGAGTATATATATTCGGATGAGCATGCTGTGCTGTATAAAGATGTCAGTTTCTATACACTATACCCTGATGAGTAAACTGCCCTTTATAACTATGATGAGCATGTGAGTATATATATATTCTGATGAGTATGCTGTGCTGTATAAAGATGTCAGTTTCTATACACTATACCCTGAGGAGTACACTGCCCTTTATAACTATGATGAGCATGTGAGTATATATATATTCTGATGAGTATGCTGTGCTGTATAAAGATGTCAGTTTCTATACACTATACCCTGAGGAGTACACTGCACTGTATAAATATGATGAGCATGTGAGTATATATATTCTGATGAGTATGCTGTGCTGTATAAAGATGTCAGTTTCTATACACTATACCCTGAGAAGTACACTGCGCTGTATAAATATGATGAGCATGTGAGTATATATATATTCTGATGAGTATGCTGTGCTGTATAAAGATGTCAGTATCTATACACTATACCCTGAGGATTACACTGCGCTGTATAAATATGATGAGCATGTGAGTATATATATTCTGATGAGTATGCTGTGCTGTATAAAGATGTCAGTTTCTATACACTATACCCTGAGGAGTACACTGCGCTGTATAAATATGATGCGCATGTGAGTATATATATTCTGATGAGTATGCTGTGCTGTATAAAGATGTCAGTTTCTATACACTATACCCTGAGGAGTACACTGCGCTGTATAAATATGATGCGCATGTGAGTATATATATTCTGATGAGTATGCTGTGCTGTATTAAGATGTCAGTTTCTATACACTATATTCTGATGAGTATGCTGTGCTGTATAAATATGATGCGCATGTGAGTATATATATTCTGATGAATATGCTGTGCTGTATAATGTTGGAATATCTTTACACAAACAGTGAATGTGCTGCACTGCATAGTGATATGAGCAGTGGCAGAACTTCCAGGATTGAAAAGGTCACAGGTGCCACGGGGGAAGGGGGGGTCAGCAGGTGCGACCGGACCCTGGAGTTCCGACACTGCTATGATGGAGTGTTTTGTCGCTGTGAGGGGCAGCAGAATTAAAGAGGTGGCTCACCGCCATTTTTGGTGTTTTGGCATACTGGTGATAACCAGGAGGCTGCAACACCCTTGGAACCGGTGTCTCCTCACATAAAGATCGGCAGCAGGGCAACACCTGGAAGCACAGTCTGGTTTTCACTGGCCGGGCAGAGGAGCAAAGAATATGCAGTGAGTGTGAAAGTAAATTTTTAACGTCACATTTATTAACTGAGCTTGTACATAACAAAACATTGGGAAAAAACGTGCAAATAGCCAATGTATTGTATTGACTTTGCATCTGAAAACCCTGTGGAGAGAAAAAAATATGTGCTCAGTTCTTATCTTTTTCACAAGGAAATCGTTATTTTTATTGGTATATACAATTTTCTTATGGCCTACTCATGTATTTATATCCAATAATAACATGATATGGTGTAGAAAAGAAGTAATGATGTAATGCACCAAAAGTGCCTTAAGTGTAAAATATTCTTTGTACCACACGCACCTTACACAATATTACAACACCTTGCAAAGTGCACATAAGCTGTCTAAGAGCTAGAAGGTTGTATGACATCCTAGCAGCACTGGGCTACATTACAAGTGGAGCGCTAAATTACATAAATTATAATTTATTGTATAAATAGCAAATGCTCTTTTTAAATATCAATTCCCCTAGACTTACACAGATTTCCAGAAGATTCAACCTTCAAATGTCAACTTTTGTTCTATAGAAACATTTTAAACTCAGAACAAATGTCAACATTGTTTCTGGTATTTAAGTATACACCAACGTGTGGAAAATGTATGCTGGGCTTTAGCATACAAAGAGTTAATACAATATTATATCAGTCATATACAGTAATGCTAAATGTTATTTGTTTATCTGGTATCCATGGTAACAAGCTAGTGCAGAAGCTGATGATGGCACAATGTTCCATCACCTTATGATGTCACAGCATGCTACATTATCACTGTGTGCTTTAGGTAAGAGTCTTCACTGGTGCTATTGGAGGTGTAGTTGACAGCATTGGATTCTTGCTCTAAAGCAAACAAGAAGTATTCAGTGAATTCTTGTGATTTATCCTTCATATGCAGGTTGAAAATGTAAGTAGAATAACTGTTAATTTAATTGTTATTTGTTTAGAGAGAGCAAGGAAGGGAATTTATGTTACTGTAGGTGTCCACTAAGTACATCTTGGTCTGCTCTTACAGTATCACATTATTCACTATTAATGCACATTTCATGTTTTACCTCTCTATCCCATTAAATGAAGACAGATAAACACAATAGAAGTTACACATCAGACTGGGATTGTCCATATAACAATATTCTTATTATCTTGTCTTCTGCAGATGCTGAATGAATTTCTGTCTTTTGATTTCTAGTCTGAAATATATAAGGGATTGATGGATTTTAAATGATATCCCTCTTAATGGTGATATAGGCCAGTAATTTACTGTTACACACTGGGCACAATACTAGAGGAAAAGGAAGGAGATGCAGAGGATGAAGAGGTAAGTACACAATTTATCTAAGGTATGTTGTTGAGGAATGTGCTTATGGCCACTAAATGTTGTCTTGGGTTCTTGCCTTAAATTGTTGTGCCCCTAGCAATGACCCTGCTCATAAAGTTCTTGTTAACCTTATATATATATATATATATATATATATATATATATATACTGTATACACACACATTTGAACCCCTTCTATTTGAATACCTGAAATTATCCCCTTAAGGACCGGGAATTTCAGACTAAAACTTTACCAAAAAAGAGCATGTTTAGCATTGTTTCCATCACTACATTTTTAACAGAAATAGAGCCTTGTGTTGTTTTTTTATTTACCTATTAAAACTATATATTTTTAGTAGACAACCCAAAGTATTGATCTAGGCCAATTTTTGTATTTTCCATGCCACCATTTCTCCACCAAATCCCATAAAATATATATTTTTTTAACTTTTTCATAAACTTTAGGATTCTCACTGAAATTATTTACAAACAGTTAGTGCAATCATGGCACAAATGGTTGTAAAAGCTTCTCTGGGATCCTCTTTGCTCAAAAATAACAGACATATATGACTTTGCCATTGCTTTTTGGTTATAAGAAGGCTGCTAATTGCAGCTGCAAACCACAATTTTATTATTCCCATCAGTGAATTTTAGCTTTAGTGTAGAGATTAACCTCTCACCTGACACTTCCCACCCCTAATCCCTACCTGATCCCTCTCAAACAGCTCACTTCCCTCCCCCACCCTCCACTGGTCACCCCCATCTTAAGTACTGGCAGACAGTCTGCCAGTATCCAGTTTTAGACCTTTTCTTTTTCATTTATTATTATTTTCTTCAGTGTAGGATTACTTCCTTACTTTCCCACCTCACTGATCCCCCAAAAAGCTCTCTAACCCTCCCCCTTCTAACTCATTTCCGCCATCTTAGGTACTGGTAGCTGTCTGCCAGTACCCAGTTTTTTTTTATTTTTCTTTTCTGTTACTAAAAAAAAACCCACACATTTTGTTTCTGTAGTGTAGCTGCCCCCCTCATTTACCCCCTCCAAGATAATTTTCCTACCGTCTATACACCCCTTCACTCTAGGATCCCCTCTCCCTCCTCCCCCCTCCCTGCCACTCTTAGAATTTAGTTTTTCTGCAGTGTAGTGCATTATAAAAAAAATAAATTACATTTAGCAGTGGCTTATTTAGGTTTTGTGCTGCCCTAGGCACTCAAAATTCTGCTGCCCACTTCACCCCCCACCCCCACCAGGTTTTATGTCTTTTTTTAGCCATAATATTTTTTGTCAGGGTATAACACACATACACACACACACACACATATATATATATATATATATATATATATATATATATATATATATATATATATATATATCATGGATCATTATAGTTGAAAAATGACATGGTCTAAGACTATCTACCACAAAGGGGTTAAAAAACACTATAGAAGTACTGCTCATGAACCCCAAAGTACTGATTGAATCGGCAGCGCTAGTCACACTTCTCAGATGTGTAATTTGTGCTGCTGAGCTGTTATTTCTGCTCTGGACCAGCAGTAGTGCAAGGTTGAAAGAATTAAAAAATATATGCTCTTAGGTTAAAATTACAGCTTGTAATTTTTTACTATGATGGCGCTTTAATATTTACTTGAGACTTTCATTATTTATTTTGTCCCCTTTTCCTGAATTGTGAAATTTCCAATTTTCCTGAGTTTCTATGGAGTAATGGGTACTGCCATGTTAAAAAGTAGTTATCCTTTGTCTAGTCTCTTCTACTGAGGACAATTGAAGACAAAAAGTGTGCAAATGAAAACTTTTAAAATATAGCAATGCTAAAAAAGTGTTTTAAAATGATAAAATTACTTTAACATTTGTATATTCCACAAACCATTGTTTGCACAGTTGCACACTCTGGGGCTTAGTTATCAAGCCGTCAACCTCAAATACGCTGGAATTCCGCAGCGTATTTTTGGCGAGGCTGATTCGCCTTAGTTATCAAGCCCTAGATACCGGCAAAAGTAGAATTTTGTGACGTAAGCTTCGATCCACCGGACTCAGTCCGACACAGATCGATTCTTACGTCACTCCAGATGTTCCGCACACAAGTGCAGCACAATCTGACTACTTTTGCTAGTTATCAAAAAACTAGCAGGTACGCTCGGCACTTTTCCGGCCCAGCGTACCTGGTTTTCAAACCGCCACCCTGGAGGCGGCGGATCCCATAGGAATCAATGGGAGTCTGACCATAGCGAAAGTTCATGTTCGCTGCTGCCAGACATCCCATTGATTCCTATGGGAGCTGTCTACACCTAACACCCTAACATGTACCCCGAGTCTAAACAACCCTAATCTGTCCCCCTCTACACCGCCGCAACTAAATAAATGTATTACCCCCTAAACCGCCGCTCCCGGAGCCCACCGCAACTATAATAAATATGTTAACCCCTAAACCGCCGCTCCCGGACCCCGCCGCCACCTACATGATACCTATTAACCCCTATCCTGCCCCCCCCTATACCGCCGCCATCTATAAAAAAGTTATTAACCCCTATCCTGACGATCCCGGACCTCGCAGCAACTAAATAAATAGTTTAACCCCTAAACCGCCGCTCCCGGACCCCGCCGCAACCTATATTAAACTTATTAACCCCTAATCTGACCCCCTACACCGTCGCCACCTATAATACATTTATTAACCCCTATCCTGCCCCCCACTACACCGCCGCCACTATAATAAAAGTATTAACCCCTAAACCTAAGTCTAACCCTAACACCCCCCTAACTTAAATATTAATTAAATAAATCTAAATAATATTTATCTTATTAAGTAAATTAATCCTATTTAAAACTAAATACTTACCTTTAAAATAAACCCTAATATAGCTACAATATAAATAATAATTATATTGTATCTATCTTAGGATTTATTTTTATTTTACAGGCAACTTTCAATTTATTTTAACTAGGTACAATAGCTATTAAATAGTTATTAACTATTTAATAGCTACCTAGTAAAATAAAGAGAAATTAACCTGTAAAATAAAAACTAACCTAAGTTACAATTACACCTAACACTACACTATACTTTAATAAATTATTTCTATTTAAAACTAAATACCTACCTGTAAAATAAACCCTAAGATAGCTACAATATAATTAATAATTACATTGTAGCTATTTTAGGATTTATATTTATTTTACAGGTAACTTGGTATTTATTTTAGCTAGTTTGAATAGTTATTAAATAGTTATTAACTATTTAATAACTACCTAGCTAAAAGAAATACAAAATTTCCTGTAAAATAAATCCTAAGCTAAGTTACAATTAAACCTAATACTACACTATCATTACATTAAAGGGACAGTAAACCTTAAAAATAATGTTATATAATTCTGCACATAGTGCATAATTATATAACATTATATTAGCCAAATATTATTTAAACGTAATTTCCCCTATTCATTTTTAAAAGAAAGCGCTGTTTCACAGACCCGCTCTCTGCTCTCTGTTGAGCGGGTCTGTTATATTTCCTCAGCGCATTGGGCCAGCTGCGCTGAGGAAATATAACAGACCCGCTCAGCAGAGAGCGTGTCTGGGAAACACCGCTTTCTTTTAAAAATTAATAGGGGAAATTACGTTTAAATAATATTTGGCTAATATAATGTTATATAATTATGCACTATGTGCAGAATTATATAAAATTATTTTTAAGGTTTACTGTCCCTTTAATTAAATAAATTAGTTACAAATAACTACAATTAAATTAAATAAACTAACTAAAGTACAAAAAATAAAAAAATAACTTACAAACATTTAAAAAATATTACAACAATTTTAAGCTACTTACACCTAATCTAAGCCCCCTAATAAAATAACAAACCCCCCAAAATAAAAAAATTCCCTACCCTATTCTAAATTAAAAAGTTCAAAGCTCTTTTACCTTACCAGCTCTTAAAAGGGCCTTTTGCGGGGCATGCCCCAAAGAATTCAGCTCTTTTGCCTGTAAAAGAAAAATACAACCCCCCCAACATTAAAACCCACCACCCACATACCCCTAATCTAACCCAAACCCCCCTTAAAAAAACCTAACACTACCCCCCTGAAAATCATCCTACCTTGAGTCGTCTTCACTCAGCCGAGCCACCGATGGAACCGAAGAGGAGATCCGGAGAGGCAGAAGTCATCATCCAAGGGGCGTTGAAGAAATCTTCCATCCAATGAAGTCATCATCCAGGCAGCGCTGAAGAAATCTTCCATCCGATAGAATACGGCGTCTTCAATCTTCATCCATCCGGAGCGGAGCCATCCTCTTCTTCCCGACGACTACCGACGAATGGATATTCCTTTAAGAGACGTCATCCAAGATGGTGTCCCTTCAATTCCGATTGGCTGATAGGATTCTATCAGCCAATCGGAATTAAGGTAGGAAAAATCTGATTGGCTGATTGAATCAGCCAATCAGATTGAAGTTCAATCCGATTGGCTGATCCAATCAGCCAATTAGATTGAGCTCGCATTCTATTGGCTGATCGGAACAGCCAATAGAATGCGAGCTCAATCTGATTGGCTGATCTCCTTTTAACTTTTTAATTTAGAATAGGGTAGGGAATTTTTTTATTTTGGGGGGGGTTGTTATTTTATTAGGGGGATCAGCCAATCGAAATTAAGATAGGAAAATTCTGATTGGCTGATGAAATCAGCCAATCAGAATCAAGTTCAATCCGATTGGCTGATCCAATCAGCCAATCAGATTGAGCTCGCATTCTATTGGCTGTTCCGATCAGCCAATAGAATGTGAGCTCAATCTGATTGGCTGATCGGATCAGCCAATCGGATTGAACTTGATTCTGATTGGCTGATTCCATCAGCCAATCAGAATTTTCCTACCTTAATTCCGATTGGCTGATAGAATCCTATCAGCCAATCGGAATTCGAGGGACGCCATCTTGGATGACGTCCCTTAAAGGAACCTTCATTCTTCAGTTGGACGTCGGAAGAAGAAGATTGATCCGCGCTGGAGGTCTTCACGATGGAGCCGTTCCTCATCGGATGAAGATAGAAGATGCCGCTTGGATCAAGATGGTTGCTGGTCCGGATCGCCTCTTCTTCCCGGATACGATGAAGACTTTGGAGCCTCTTCTGGACCTCTTCAGCCGCCGGATTATGGATCACCAGCCCCCGCTTGGGCTTGGATGAAGATTTCGGAGCCAGGACCGATCGGTGATACCCGGCGAGGTGAAGATAAGGTAGGAAGATCTTCAGGGGCTTAGTGTTAGGTTTATTTAAGGGGGGTTTGGGTTAGATTAGGGGTATGTGGGTGGTGGGTTTTAATGTTGGGGGGGGTATTGTATGTTTTTTTTTACAGGCAAAAGAGCTGAATTCTTTGGGGCATGCCCAACAAAAGGTCCTTTTAAGGGCTGGTAAGGTAAAAGAGCTTTGAACTTTTTTAATTTAGAATAGGGTAAGGCATTTTTTTTATTTTGGGGGGCTTTGTTATTTTATTAGGGGGCTTAGAGTAGGTGTAATTAGTTTAAAATTGGTGTAATATTTTTCTTATGTTTGTAAATATTTTTTTATTTTTTGTAACTTAGTTCTTTTTTATTTTTTGTACTTTAGTTAGTTTATTTAAATGTATTTATTTGTAGGTATTGTATTTAATTAATTTATTGATAGTGTAGTGTTAGGTTTAATTGTAGGTAATTGTAGGTATTTTATTTAATTAATTTATTGATAGTGTAGTGTTAGGTTTAATTGTAACTTAGGTTAGGATTTATTTTACAGGTAATTTTGTAATTATTTTAACTAGGTAACTATTAAATAGTTATTAACTATTTAATAGTTATTGTACCTGGTTAAAATAATTACAAAGTTACCTGTAAAGCTTTAGGGGTTAAAAAATTTATTAGAATAGCGGTGAGCTCCGGTCGGCAGATTAGGGGTTAATGCTTGAAGTTAGGTGTCGGCGATGTTAGGGAGGGCAGATTAGAGGTTAATACTATTTATTATAGGGTTATTGAGGCGGGGGGTGAGGCGGATTAGGGGTTAATAACTTTATTATAATAGTGGCGCGGTCCGGTCGGCAGATTAGGGGTTAATAAGTGTAGGCAGGTGGAGGCGACGTTGAGGGGGGCAGATTAGGGGTTAATAAATATAATATAGGGGTCGGCGGTGTTAGGGGCAGCAGATTAGGGGTACATAAGTATAACGTACCTTGCGGCGGCGTGCGGACGGCAGATTAGGGGTTAAAAAATTTTAATAGAGTGGCGGCGATGTGGGGGGACCTCGGTTTAGGGGTGCACAGGTAGTTTATGGGTGTTAGTGTACTTTAGAGCACAGTAGTTAAGAGCTTTATGAACCGGCGTTAGCCCAGAAAGCTCTTAACTACTGACTTTTTTCTGCGGCTGGAGTTTTGTCATTAGATTTCTAACGCTCACTTCAGCCACGACTCTAAATACCAGCGTTAGAAAGATCCCATTGAAAAGATAGGATACGCAATTGACGTAAGGGGATCTGCGGTATGGAAAAGTCGCGGCTGGAAAGTGAGCGTTAGACCCTTTAATGACTGGCTCCAAATACCAGAGGGTGGTAAAAACCAGCGTTAGGAGCCTCTAATGCTGGTTTTGACGGCTGCCGCCCAACTCTAAATCTAGGCCTTATTTAATTAATGTAATGATAGTGTAGTGTTAGGTTTAATTGTAACTTATTTTAGGATTTATTTTACAGGTAATTTTGTATTTCTTTTAGCTAGGTAGTTATTAAATAGTTAATAACTATTTAATAACTATTCTAACTAGCTAAAATAAATACCAAGTTACCTGTAAAAGAAATATAAATCCTAAAATAGCTACAAAGTAATTATTAATTATATTGTAGCTATCTTAGGGTTTATTTTACAGGTAAGTATTTAGTTTTAAATTGGAATAATTTATTAAAGTATAGTGTAGTGTTAGGTGTAATTGTAACTTAGGTTAGTTTTTATTTTACAGGTAAATTTCTCTTTATTTTATCTAGGTAGCTATTAAATAGTTAATAACTATTTAATAGCTATTGTACCTAGTTAAAATAAATTGAAAGTTGCCTGTAAAATAAAAATAAATCCTAAGATAGCTACAATATAATTATTAATTTATATTGTAGCTATATTAGGGTTTATTTTAAAGGTAAGTATTTAGTTTTAAATAGGATTAATTTAGTTAATAAGATAAATATTATTTAGATTTATTTAATTAATATTTAAGTTAGGGGGGTGTTAGGGTTAGTGTTAGACTTAGGTTTAGGGGTTAATAATTTTATTATAGTGGTGGCGGTGTAGGGGGGGCAGGATAGGGGTTAATAAACTTATTATAGGTGGCGACGGTGTAGGGGGGTCAGATTAGGGGTTAATAAGTTTAATATAGGTTGCGGCGGGGTCCGGGAGCGGCGGTTTAGGGGTTAAACTATTTATTTAGTTGCGGCGAGGTCCGGGTTAGGGATTAATAACTTTATTATAGGGGGCGACGGTATAGGGGGGGCAGGATAGGGGTTACTAGGTATAATGTAGGTGGCGGCTGTGTCCGGGAGCGGCGGTTTAGGCGTTAATACATTTATAAGAGTTGCGGCGGGGTCTAGGAGCGGCGGTTTAGGGGTTAATAACTTTATTGAGTTGCGGGGGGGCTCCGGGGGGGCGCCGGTATAGGGGGTAGAACAGTGTAGTTAGTGTAAGTGCTTAGTGACAGGCTAGCAATAAAGCTGTAAAAAAGCCGAAGAGCAGCGAGATCGGATGAGTGAGAACTATCACAGTCCGCTGCTCATCGCCCCGTACTTGGTGCACGGCTTTTTGATAGCTTTATTGATAACTTAGGCGAACGTATTCAGGTCCGCGGCGGCGACGGTAGGCGAGCTTAGGCGGGCGTATTGAACCGGCGAAGGCAGGTAAAGTAGACGCGTTAATAACTAGGCCCCTCTATGTCCCTAATTGCCCTCAGCAGAAAAGATTAGATAAGAGAAACCTAGGTTTTAACATGGCAGCAGTGCCTTATTCTTTAAAGAAGCTAACATTGTATACATAGTTCTTAAAATTTAAACTGGTATTTTAAAGATACATCTACATATTCCTAAGGTAACCTTTGCTTTCATTATATCATGACCAGTATGTATTTGTGGTTTTATTCCTAATTCCCTATTAAAAGCTGATTGATATTTTAAGTCTTCAGTAAAATGAATGTTAGAAAAAAATAAGAAAAATGCATAAATTTTTAGTAAAACAAATGTAAAATTAAAAATAAAAATAAATAAAATATTTGGGTGTGTCCACAAAGCTTTTAGCTAATTTTTGTATATATAGACTAGTCCTAAAGCCCGTTCACACGGGCCATTTTTTGCAGGGTACAGCGGTCCCACCCCTTGCGCTTTCTCCCTGCCCCTCTCTTTTGCTCTCTCTCCCCCCTCTCTTTTGCGCTTTCTCTCCCCCTTTCTTTTGCGCTTTCTCTCCCCCTTTCTTTTGCGATCTCTCTCCCCCCCCTCTCTTTTGCGCTCCCTCTCCCCCCTCTCTTTTGAGCTCTCTCTCTCCCCCCTCTCTTTTGCGCTCTCTCTCTCTCCCTCCTCTCTTTTGCGCTCTCTCTCTCCCCCTCTCTTTTGTGCTCTCTCTCTCTCCCCCTCTCTTTTGCGCTCTCTCTCTCCCCCCTCTCTTTTGCGCTCTCTCTCCCCCCCTCTTTTGTGCTCTCTCTCTCCCCCCTCTTTTGTGCTCTCTCTCTCCCCCCTCTTTTGCGCTCTCTCTCTCCCCCCCTCTTTTGCGCTCTCTCTCTCCCCCCTCTTTTGCACTCTCTCTCTCCCCCTCTCTTTTGCGCTCTCTCTCCCCCTCTCTTTTGTGCTCTCTCTCTCACCCCTCTCTTTTGCGCTCTCTCACCCCTCTCTTTTGCGCTCTCTCTCCCCCTTTCTTTTGCGCTCCCTCTCCCCCCTCTCTTTTGCGCTCCCTCTCCCCCCTCTCTTTTGAGCTCTTTCTCTCCCCCCTCTCTTTTGCGCTCTCTCTCTCTCCCCCCTATCTTTTGTGCTCTCTCTCTCCCACTCTCTTTTGTGCTCTCTCTCTCTCCCCCCTCTCTTTGCGCTCTCTCTCTCCCCCCTCTCTTTTGCGCTCTCTCTCCCCCCTCTTTTGTGCTCTCTCTCTCCCCCCCCTCTTTTGTGCTCTCTCTCTCCCCCCTCTTTTGCGCTCTCTCTCTCCCCCCCTCTTTTGCGCTCTCTCTCTCCCCCCCTCTTTTGCACTCTCTCTCTCCCCCCCCTCTTTTGCACTCTCTCTCTCCCCCTCTCTTTTGCGCTCTCTCTCCCCCTCTCTTTTGTGCTCTCTCTCTCACCTCTCTCTTTTGCGCTCTCTCACCCCTCTCTTTTGCGCTCTCTCTCCCTCCTCTCTTTTGCGCTCTCTCTATCCCCTGTCTCTCTCCCCCTCTCTCTCTCCCCTCTCTCTCTCTCCCCCTCTCTCTCCCCTCTATCTCTCTCTCTCCTCTATCTCTCTCTCTCCCTTCTATCTCTCTCTCTCTCTCTCCCCCCCCCTCTCTCTCTTCCCCTCTCTCTCTTTCTCCCCTCTCTCTCTCTCCTCCCTCTCTCTCCCCTCTCTATCTACCCCCTCTCTCTCCCTCCCCCTCCCCTCTCTCTCTCCCTCCCTCCCCTCTCTCTCTCCCTCCCCTCTCTCTCTCCCTCCCTCCCCTCTCTCTCTCCCTCCCCTCTCTCTCTCTCTCTCTCTCTCTCTCTCCCTCCTCTCTCTCACTCCCTCCCCCTCCCCTCTCTCTCTCTCACTCCCCCTCCCCTCTCACTCCCCCTCCCCTCTCTGTCTCCCTCCCCTCTCTCTCTCTCTCTCACTCCCCCCCTCTCTCTCTCCCTACCCTCTCTCTCCCCTCTCTCCTCCTCCCCCCCTCTCTCTCTCTCCTCCCCCTCTCTCTCTCTCCTCCCCCCCTCTCTCTCTCCTCCCCCCTCTCTTTCTCTTCCCCCCCTTTCTTTTGATCTCTCTGTCCCCTTTCTTTTGTTCTCCCTCCACTCTCTTTTGCTGTCTCTCCCCCTCTCTTTTGCTCCATCTCTTGTGCTCTTTTTATCTACCCTCTTGATCTCTCTCTCCCCTCTTGATCTCTCTCTCACCTTTCTTATCTTTTCCCTACCCCCTCTCTCCCCTCTTTTGAGCTGTTTTGAGCTCTCAAACTGCACAGCCTTTCACGGCCCGTCTGGCCCCGCCCCTTCAAGCTCGGCCACGCCCCCTTGCGGCCCTCGCGCTCGGTCACGCCCCCTTCGCGCTCGGCCACGCCCCCGGCCACGCTCGGTCACGCACACTTCTGCTCGCACTGCAGAGCAGAGACTTAGGGACTCTCAAAGGCCAGGTGTGTTTGTCCTCGTGCTGTGCTGTCTACTGCGCATGACCGCTTCGGACAAACACACTTGGCCTTTTATTATATAGGATGACAACCTTTGACTTTAATTGTTAACATTTCCCAATACACACAAATGTTTGTACATATGCAGACAGTCACACAAAAACGCATATACATACTAACACATACTAAGTTTGATGAACATTTGTCTTTACACTTTCAATCAACAATCTGAGCTAAGCAATTAATTTTGAAGCAGCCCTCATGTAATACCCTTGTAATGGAGATAACATTTCCCACCATGCATGCATAGATTCTATTCTTAGTAAGCTAAGATGGTTAATGAGTAATTTGCTTCCTTTAACACAAAACTGACCCTCAACAAACAGAAAACGAAAACCATTTCTTGTTTAAGCTCTTGACAGCTCTGAAAATAACTGTAGGCAGCTGCCATATACATATTTTATCCCCATGATTATTTCCAGTTCTGCAAACATACTGAATAAAGTTATTTACAAGTGCCCTTTGCCTGTGCTTTTCATGCGTTGCATGTGTCAGAAGAAAGGTTAGGTTGGGGACAAGGTAGGAAACTATGGTGCCATATCTATATCGATAGAGACACATTAAAACAGTTTTTATTCTAAAGCCATAGTTTACCTGCTCTGTATGAACGAAGATCCTCTCCTGACAGCCTCCTCTTCCGCCCACATAAGTAAGGCCCGCCCAAGTCCACGTAGCTCAGACGCTGAAGCGCTGCAGTAAAGCAGCCACACCAGGCTAAAAATGTTATGTGTGTCTGGCGGGCGGCGGCATAAACCAGCTGCAAAAGCAGGTCAGTGGGCATCCATGGTTCTCTGGGGGGCTTCAAACAAGGGGGTGCCAGAGAGCTAAATTTTAAGGTGCAAGTGGCATCCTGCTGCGCTGCTGCATTATTGAGTTTTACAACGTACTACAGCTACAACGTAACTCCCATTCAGCTGCAGTAGAGAGGGTGTAAGAGTGCCGCCCCCCAAAAAGTGTCACCCTAGGCACGGGCCTTGTTGGCCTAGGCCAAAATACGCCTCTGACAGTTAGACAGCACTAGTTCATGTGTGCTATATAGATAACATAGGGCCCACTCCCGTGGAGTTATTTATGAGTCAGCTCTGAATGACTGAAATTCAAGCCTGTCAATAGAACTGAGATAAGGGGGCAGTCTGCAGAGGTTAATACACACGATAATCACAGAGGTAAAAAGTGTATTAATATAACAGTGTTGCTTATGCAAAAATGGGGAATGGGTAATAAAGGGATTATCTATCTTTTTTAAATTGTTTGGTCCTTTAAATATTACAATTGTGACAAATGCAGCAAAAATGTTCATATTGGTTTACATGGTGCGCTATACACAATGCTCTAGATTACCAAATGGTGCGCTAATTATAGCAGTATAAAAGAAAATAAGCAGTATCCCTGGACCGCACTAACATTAGCGTGCAACTTGATATTTCAAGTCTATGGCAAAAAAAATTGTTGTTCTGAATTCCAAAATCGAATATTTGAGGAATTTAGTTTCCCCAAATATTTGTTGATCATCCCATCCGATATTCATTTCTTCTTAAATAAAATGAATACTTAAAGGGATAGGAAAGTCGAAGTTAAACTTGCATGATTCAGATAGAGCATGTAATTTTAAGACACTTTTAAATTCACTTCTATTTTCAAATGTGCTTCGTTCTCTTAGTATCCCATGTTAAAAAATGAATACACACATATCATTCTGACTCCTATAGTTGTGATAGTGATCTATCCCTTGCTGAGACCTCTATGCCTGGCCTGTATAAGAAGATACAATCACTGCGGACAATCCTTGTCAGATAGCTGAACTCACCAATACCTTGTCCATCCACAAAGTTGCTTTATTCTGAATATTGGGTTACAGCAGATAATAAGATACAGCAGATGAATGGTTACATGGTCAAAGGTTGATACTGTTTGTAGCGTGCATTGTAGATTAACATGTGTCCTTGTTACATGCACGTTACATGTGGCCTGTTAACTGCAGCCATGACACAGGAAAAACATCATCGAACTACAAGGGCGGAGCAATACACAAAAGGGAAATGCATAATAGGTCTGAGGGAAGGTACCACAGAAAACAGGAGCGTTACCAAAAAAGGTCACTAGATGGCAGCACAGAATAAAACATAGAAGTCAATTTATCAAGCTCTGTATGGAGCTTGTGGGCCCGTGTTTCTGGCGAGTCTTCAGACTCGCCAGAAACAGCAGTTATGAAGCAGTGGTCTAAAGACTGCTGCTCCATAACCCTGTCCGCCTGCTCTGAGCAGGCGGACAAGAATCGCCACAATTCAACCCGATCGAGTACGATCGGGTTGATTGACACCTCCCTGCTGGCGGCCCATTGGCCGTGAGTCTGCAGGGGGCGGCGTTGCACCAGAAGCTCTTGTGAGCTGCTGGTGCAATGCTGAATACGGAGAGCGTATTGCTCTCTGCATTCAGCGAGGTCTTGCGGACCTGATCCGCACTGTTGGATCAGGTCCGTTAGACGTTTGTTAAATAGGCCTCATAGAGTAGCTTTGAGAAAATGGCACAGAAAAACTATATCATTTTTTAACTATATCAACATGAATATTAACAGAGGCTATGTCATATTCTATGCCCCATTGGGGCGGCACACATATCATACACTAGTGGGAGCTGCTGCTAATTGGTGCCTGCACACATTTGTCTCTTGTGATTGGCTAACTAGATGTTTTCAGCTTCCTGTCAGTAGTGCAATGCTGTCCCTTCTGCAATGGATAACAAGAGAATGAAGCAAATTTGATAATAGATGTAAATTGGAAAGTTGTTTAAAATTGTATGTTCTATCTGAATCCCAAAAGAAAATGTTGGGTTTACTATCCCTTTAAGATTTGTCAAACATTTACATTCCTTTTCATAAAACTGCTGCAAAAAAACTCAAATACTTACGTAAACACTTTGTAGAGGAGACTAAGCTGGTCCTTTTCTTGCCTGAGCCTATCCCGCACTAACTAGAGGCTTAGCGCAGGCCGGGCTCAGACAACAAGGGGACTGGGTTAGTGAGCTCTCCAGCATGTTAAGGTATTTGAGGATTTTTTAAGGAATTGAAGGAATACACAGGAATTTGGCATTATTCCTTTGTTTTCTATAAAATGACGTGTGTATTCTTTCTGATAGTCATTTTGTGACAATGAAACTAATATCCCTGCTTCATTACTGAATATACATTTGTTACAGAACTAATGCTCATGTCTAGTAAATCCCATTTACCAGAGCATGGTTATCGCGGCTGACATCACCCTAGCAAAACCTATATTTCAAAGGATGGGACAATGGGACCTATTTATCAAGCTCCGTATGGAGCCTGATGCCCCGTGTTTCTGGCGAGTCTAAAGACCGCTGCTCTATAACCTGTCCGCCTGCTCTGAGGTGGCGGACAGACATCGCTGAAAATCAACCCGATCCAATACGATCAGGTTGATTGGCAACCCCTGCTGGCGGCCGAGTGTATGCTGTCGGCATTTATCGATGTGCGGCGGACATGATCCGCAATATTGGATCATGTCTGCTCGCGCTTTAATAAATAGGCCCCCCTGAAGTAAAGTGTAAGGGTTAAAAAAAACATTTTTACAAAACATCAAAACATATTAAAATAAACTATTACACTCATATATAAACTTTTTAAATAACTTTTAACCAATTTTTGTGTTTTGAATAGAAAATGATATATATATTTAGTTTTTTTAAATAGGGATATGAAACACACATTTTTTTTCATGATTCAGATATAGAACATGCAATTTTAAACAACTTTCTAATTTACTTCATTTAACTGGGTAGATCTCGTTGAGCGGGTCATTTGAAAAGTAGATCCCAACACAAAAAAGTGTAGGTACCCTTGATATATTGTGTGTGTGTGTGTGTATAAATATATACATACACACAGATAAATAATTTATAATAAACATGCTGCACTTTATAATGATACTGAGTATTTATACACTGGCAGTGAGCACTCTGTGCTGTATAATCATGTCAGTTTCTATACACTATACCCTGATGAGTACACTGCCCTGTATAAATATGATGAGCATGTGAGTATATATATTCTGATGAGTATGCTGTGCTGTATAAAGATGTCAGTTTCTATACACTATACCCTGAGGAGTACACTGCGCTGTATAAATATGATGAGCATGTGAGTATATATATTCTGATGAGTATGCTGTGCTGTATAAAGATGTCAGTTTCTATACACTATACCCTGATGAGTACACTGCCCTGTATAAATATGATGAGCATGTGAGTATATATATTCTGATGAGTATGCTGTGCTGTATAAAGATGTCAGTTTCTATACACTATACCCTGAGGAGTATACTGTGCTGTATAAATATGATGAGCATGTGAGTATATATATTCTGATGAGTATACTGTGCTGTATAAAGATGTCAGTTTCTATACACTATACCCTGAGGTGTACACTGCGCTGTATAAATATGATGAGCATGTGAGTATATATATTCTGATGAGTATGCTGTGCTGTATAAAGATGTCAGTTTCTATACATTATACCCTGATAAGTACACTGCTCTGTATAAATATGATGAGCATGTGAGTATATATATTCTGATGAGTACACTGCGCTGTAAAATGATGTCAGTTTCTATACACTATACCCTGAGGAGTACACTGCCCTGTATAAATATGATGAGCATGTGAGTATATATATTCTGATGAGTATGCTGTGCTGTATAAAGATGTCAGTTTATATACACTATACCCTGAGAAGTACACTGCGCTGTATAAATATGATGAGCATGTGAGTATATATATTCTGATGAGTATACTGTGCTGTATAAAGATGTCAGTTTCTATACACTATACCCTGAGGAGTACACTGCGCTGTATAAATATGATGAGCATGTGAGTATATATATTCTGATGAGTATGCTGTGCTGTATAATGATGTCAGTATCTATACACTATGAGGAGTACACTGCGCTGTATAAATATGATGAGCATGTGAGTATATATATTCTGATGAGTATGCTGTGCTGTATAAAGATGTCAGTATCTATACACTATACCCTGAGGAGTACACTGCACTGTATAAATATGATGAGCATGTGAGTATATATATCTGATGAGTATGCTGTGCTGTATAAAGATGTCAGTTTCTATACATTATACCCTGAGGAGTACACTGCTCTGTATAAATATGATGAGCATGTGAGTATATATATCTGATGAGTATGCTGTGCTGTATAAAGATGTCAGTTTCTATACATTATACCCTGAGGAGTACACTGCTCTGTATAAATATGATGAGCATGTGAGTATATATATCTGATGAGTATGCTGTGCTGTATAAAGATGTCAGTTTCTATACACTATACCCTGAGGAGTACACTGCGCTGTATAAATATGATGAGCATGTGAGTATATATATTCTGATGAGTATGCTGTGCTGTATAATGATGTCAGTTTCTATACACTATACCCTGAGGAGTACACTGCCCTGTATAAATATGATGAGCATGTGAGTATATATATTCTGATGAGTATGCTGTGCTGTATAAAGATGTCAGTTTCTATACACTATACCCTGAGGAGTACACTGCCCTGTATAAATATGATGAGCATGAGTATATATATTCTGATGAGTATGCTGTGCTGTATAAAGATGTCAGTTTCTATACACTATACCCTGAGGTGTACACTGCGCTGTATAAATATGATGAGCATGTGAGTATATATATTCTGATGAATATGCTGTGCTGTATAATGATGTAATATCTTTACACAAACAGTGAATGTGCTGTACTGTATAGTGATATGAGCAGTGGCAGAACTTACAGGGTTGAAAAGATCACAGGTGCCACTGGGCCCTTGGAGCTCCGCCACGGGGGGAAGGGGGAGGTCAGCAGGCGCGACCGGGCTCTGGATTTACAACACTGCTATGATGGAGTGTTTTGTCGCTGTGAAGGGCAGCAGAATTAAAGAGGTGGCTCACCGCCATTTCTTTCATGTAATTAGCAAGAGTCCATGAGCTAGTGACGTATGGGATATACATTCCTACCAGGAGGGGCAAAGTTTCCCAAACCTTAAAATGCCTATAAATACACCCCTCACCACACCCACAATTCAGTTTTACAAACTTTGCCTCCGATGGAGGTGGTGAAGTTTGTGCTAGATTCTACGTTGATATGCGCTCCGCAGCAAGTTGGAGCCCGGTTTTCCTCTCAGCGTGCAGTGAATGTCAGAGGGATGTGAGGAGAGTATTGCCTATTTTGAATGCAGTGATCTCCTTCTACGGGGTCTATTTCATAGGTTCTCTGTTATCGGTCGTAGAGATTCATCTCTTACCTCCCTTTTCAGATCGACGATATACTCTTATATATACCATTACCTCTGCTGATTCTCGTTTCAGTACTGGTTTGGCTTTCTACAAACATGTAGATGAGTGTCCTGGGGTAAGTAAATCTTATTTTCTGTGACACTCTAAAGCTATGGTTGGGCACTTTGTTTATAAAAGTTCTAAATATATGTATTCAAACATTTATTTGCCTTGACTCAGAATGTTCAACTTTCCTTATTTTTCAGACAGTCAGTTTCATATTTGGGATAATGCATTTGAATTAATCATTTTTTCTTACCTTCAAAAATTTGACTCTTTTTTCCCTGTGGGCTGTTAGGCTCGCGGGGGCTGAAAATGCTTCATTTTATTGCGTCATTCTTGGCGCGGATTTTTTTGGCGCAAAAATTATTTTCCGTTTCCGGCGTCATACGTGTCGCCGGAAGTTGCGTCATTTGTTTGACGTTATTTTGCGCCAAAAATGTCGGCGTTCCGGATGTGGCGTCATTTTTGGCGCCAAAAGGCATTTCGGCGCCAAATAATGTGGGCGTCTTGTTTGGCGCTAAAAAAATATGGGCGTCGCTTTTGTCTCCACATTATTTAAGTCTCATTATTTATTGCTTCTGGTTGCTAGAAGCTTGTTCACTGGCATTTTTTTCCCATTCCTGAAACTGTCATTTAAGGATTTTGATCAATTTGCTTTATATGTTGTTTTTTCTATTACATATTGCAAGATGTTCCACGTTGCAACTGAGTCAGAAGTTACTTGAGGAAAATCACTGCCCGGGGCTGGAGCTACCAAGCTAAGTGTATCTGCTATAAATTTTTGGTACCTGTTACTCCAGCTGTTGTTTGTATTGCATGTCATGACAAACTTATTAATGCAGATAAAATTTCCTTTAGTACTGTTATATTACCTGTTGCTGTTCCGTCAACATTTAATTTTCAGAGTGTTTCTGATAAACATAAGAGATTTTATTTTTTAAATCCATTTAGAAGGCTATGTCTGTTATTTCTCCTTCTAGTTTACATAAAAGTCTTTTAAAACTTCTCTTTTTTTCAGATGAATTTTTAAATGAACATCATCGTTCTGATACTGATAATGGTTCTTCTGGTTCAGAAGTTTCTGTCTCAGAGGTTGATGCTGTTAAATCTTTTCAAGATGGAATTTATTCGTTCTTTATTTAAAGACGTATTAATTGCTTTAGATATAGAGGATTCTGGTCCTCTTGATACTAAATCTAAACGTTTAAATAGGGTTTTTTAAATCTCCTGTATTTATTCCAGAAGTGTTTAATCTCCCTGATGCTTTTTCTGAAGTTATTTCCAGGGAATGGAATAATTTGGGTAATTCTTTTACTCCTTCTAAACGTTTGAGCAATTATATTCTGTGCCATCTGACAGATTAGAGTTTTTTGGGACAAAATCCCTAAGGTTTGGGGCTGTCTCTATTCCTGCTAAAATGTACTACTATTCTTACGGCAGATAGTACTAAATTTAAGGATCCTTTAGATAAGAAAATTGAATCCTTTCTAAGAAAAGTTTACTTATGTTTAGGTAATCTTCTTAGACCTGCTATATTTTTACCGGATGTTACTGCAGCTTCATCTTTTTGGTTAGAAGTTTTAGCGCAACAAGTAACAGATCATAATTTTATAGCATTATTTTTATTCTATAACATGCTAATAATTTTATTGGTGATACCATCTTTTGATATCATTTGAGTTGATGTCATGTATATGTCTCTAGCTATTTTAGCTAGAAAAGCTTTATGGATTTAACTTGGAATGCTGATATGTCTTCTAAGTTAACTTTGTTTTTCCCTTTCTTTCCAGGGTAATATTCATTTTTTCGTTCTTTTTCTCATAATAAGGAACAAAAGCCTGATCCTTCATCCTCAGGAGCGGTTTCAGTTTGGAAACTATTTCCAGTTTGGAATATATCCAAGCCTTATAGAAACCTATAGTCAGCTCCTAAGTACCCATGAAGGTGCGGCCCTTTTTTCCAGTTCAGCTGGTATGGGGCAGATTACGTTTTATTCAAAGGAGTTTGGATCAATTCCGTTCTCAATCTCTGGTTTCAGAACATTGTTTCAGAAAGGTACAGAATTGGCTTCAGTTAAGGCCTCCTGCTAAGAGATTTTTTTTTTTTCTTCCCGTGTCCCAGTTAACACAGCAAGGCTCAGCATTTCTGAAATGTGTTTCAGATCTAGAGTTGGCTGGAGTAATTATGCCAGTTCCAGTTCTGGAACAGGGGCTAGGGTTTTATTTTATCTCTTCATTGTACCAAAGAAGGTCAATTCCTTCAGACCAGTTCCGGATCTATCAATATTGAATCGTTATGTATACCAACATTCAAGATGGTTACTGTAGGACTATTCTGCCTTTTGTTTAGCAAGGGCATTTTATGTCTACAATAGTTTTGCAGGATGTGTATCTGCATATTCCGATTCATTCAGATCACTTTTAGTGTTTGAGATTCTCTTTTTAGACAAGCATTACCAGTTTTGTGGCTCTACTGTTTGGCCTAGCCTCAGTTCCAAGAATTTTTTTCAAAGATTCTCGGTGCCCTTCTTTCTGTATTCAGAGAACAGGGTTTTTTCCTTATTTGGACGATTATCTTGGTATTTGCTCAGTCTTCTCATTCAAAGAATCTCATGCGATTCGACTTGTGTTGTTTCTTCAAGATCATGGTTGGAGGATCAATTTACCAAAAAGTTCATTGATTCCTCAGTCAAGGGTAACCTTTCTGGATTTCCAGATAGATTCAGTGTCCATGACTCTGTCTTTAACAGACAAGAGACGTCTAAATTGTTTTCAAATTGTCGAAACCTTCAGTCACAATCATTCCCTTCGGTAACCTTATGCATGGAAATTCTAGGTCTTATGACTGCTGCATTGGACGCAATCCCCTTTGCTTGTTTTTCACATGCGACCTCTTCAGCTCTGTATGCTGAATCAATGGTGCAAGGATTACACAAAGATATTTCAATTTATATCTTTAAAAACCGATTGTTCGACACTCTCTAACGTGGTGGACAGATCACCATCGTTTAATTCAGGGGGCTTCTTTTGTGCTTCCGACCTGGACTGTAATTTCAACAGATACAAGTCTCACAGGTTGGGGAGCTGTGTGGGGATCTCTGTCGGCACAAGGAGTTTGGGAATCTCAGGAGGTGAGATTACCGATAAATATTTTGGAACTCCGTGCAATTTTCAGAGCTCTTCAGTTTTGGCCTCTTCTGTAGAGAGAATCGTTCATTTGTTTTCAGACAGACAATGTCACAACTGTGGCATACATCATCAAGGAGCGACTCACAGTCCTCTGGCTATGAAAGAAGTATCTCAAATTTTTTTGGTTTGGGCGGATTCCAGCTCCTGTCTAATCTCTGCGGTTCATATCCCAGGTGTAGACAATTGGGAAGCGGATTATCTCAGTCGCCAAACGTTGCATCCGGGCGAATGGTTTCTTCCCCCAGAGGTATTTCTTCAGGTTGTTCAAATGTGGGAACTTCCAGAAATAGATCTGATGGCGTCTCATCTAAACAAGAAACTTCCCAGATATCTGTCCAGATCCCGGGATCCTTAGGCGGAGGCAGTGGATGCATTATCACTTCCTTGGAAGTATCATCCTGTCTATATCTTTCCGCCTCTAGTTCTTCTTCCAAGAGTAATCTCCAAGATTCTGAAGGAATGCTCGTTTGTTCTGCTGGTAGCTCCGGCATGGCCTTACAGGTTTGGTATGCGGATCTTGTCCGGATGGCCTCTTGCCAGCCGTGGACTCTTCCGTTAAGACCAGACCTTCTGTCGCAAGGTCCTTTTTTCCATCAGGATCTCAAATCCTTAAATTTTAAGGTATGGAGATTGAACGCTTGATTCTTGGTCAAAGAGGTTTTCTCTGACTCTGTGATTAATACTATGTTACAGGCTCGTAATTCTGTATCTAGAGAGATATATTATAGAGTCTGGAAGACTTATATTTTTTGGTGTCTTTCTCATCTTCTTTCTTGGCATTCTTTTAGAATACCGAGAATTTTACAGTTTCTTCAGGATGGTTTAGATAAGGGTTTGTCTGCAAGTTCCTTGAAAGGACAAATCTCTGCTCTTTCTGTTCTTTTTCACAGAAAGATTGCTATTCTTCCTGATATTTATTGTTTTATACAAGCTTTGGTTCGTATAAAACCTGTCATTAAGTCAATTTCTCCTCCTTGGAGTTTGAATTTGGTTCTGGGAGCTCTTCAAGCTCCTCCCTTTGAACCTATGCATTCATTGGTCATTAAATTACTTTCTTGGAAAAGTTTTGTTCCTTTTGGCCATCTCTTCTGCCAGAAGAGTTTCTGATTTATCTGCTCTTTCTTGTGAGTATCCTTTTCTGATTTTTCATCAGGATGAGGCGGTGTTGCGAACTTCTTTTGAATTTTTACCTAAAGTGGTGAATTCCAACAACATTAGTAGATAAATTGTGGTTCCTTCATTATGTCCTAATCCTAAGAATTCTAAGGAGAAATCATTGCATTCTTTGGATGTTGTTAGAGCTTTGAAATATTATGTTGAAGCTACTAAGTCTTTCCGAAAGACTTCTAGTCTATTTGTTATCTTTTCCGGTTCTAGAAAAGGCCAGAAAGCTTCTGCCATTTCTTTGGCATCTTGGTTGAAATCTTTAATTCATCTTGCCTATGTTGAGTCGGGTAAAACTCCGCCTCAGAGGATTACAGCTCATTCTACCAGGTCAGTTTCTACTTCCTGGGCGTTTAAGAATGAAGCTTCGGTTGATCACATTTGCAAAGTTGCAACTTGGTCCTCTTTGCATATTTTTACTAAATTCTACCATTTTGATGTATTTTCTTCTTCTGAAGCAGTTTTTGGTAGAAAAGTATTTCAGGCAGCAGTTTCAGTCTGAATCTTCTGCTTATGTTTTTTATTAAACTTTATTTTGGGTGTGGATTATTTTCAGCAGGAATTGGCTGTCTTTATTTTATCCCTCCCTCTCTAGTGACTCTTGTGTGGAAAGATCCACATCTTGGGTAGTCATTATCCCATACGTCACTAGCTCATGGACTCTTGCTAATTACATGAAAGAAAACATAATTTATGTAAGAACTTACCTGATAAATTCATTTCTTTCATATTAGCAAGAGTCCATGAGGCCCATCCTTTTTTGTGGTGGTTATGATTTTTTTGTATAAAGCACAATTATTCCAATTCCTTATTTTATATGCTTTCGCACTTTTTTATCACCCCACTTCTTGGCTATTCGTTAAACTGAATTGTGGGTGTGGTGAGGGGTGTATTTATAGGCATTTTAAGGTTTGGGAAACTTTGCCCCTCCTGGTAGGAATGTATATCCCATACGTCACTAGCTCATGGACTCTTGCTAATATGAAAGAAATGAATTTATCAGGTAAGTTCTTACATAAATTATGTTTTTTGGTGTTTTTTCATACTGGTGATAACCAGGAGGCTGCAACACCCTTGGAACCGGTGTCTCCTCACATAAAGATCGGCAGCAGGGCAACACCTGGAAGCACAGTCTGGTTTTCACTGGCCGGACAGAGGAGCAAAGAATATGCAGTGAGTGTGAAAGAAATTTTTTAACGTCACGTTTATTATCTGAGCTTGTACATAACAAAACATAGGGAAAAATGTGCAGATAGCCAATGTATTGTATTGACTTTGTATCTGAAAACCCTGTGGAGGGAAAAAAATATGTGCTCAGTTCTTATCTTTTTCCCAAGGAAATTGTTATTTTTATTGGTATATACAATTTTCTTATGGCTACTCATGTATTTATATCCAATAATAACATGATATGGTGTAGAAAAGAAGCAATGATGTAATACACCAAAAGTGCCTTATGTGTAAAATATTCTTTGTACCACACGCACCTTACACAATATTACAACACCTTGCAAAGTGCACATAAGCTGTCTAAGAGCTAGAAGGTTGTATAAAATCCTAGCAGCACTGGGCTAGATTACAAGTGGAGCGCTAAATTACATAAAGTATAATTTATTGTATAAATAGCAAATGCTGTATTTAAATATCAATTCCCCTAGACTTACTAAGATTTCCAGAAGATTCAACCTTCAAATATCAACTTTTGTTCTATAGAAACATTTTAAACTCAGAACAAATGTCAACATTGTTTCTGGTATTTGAGTATACACTAAAGTGTGGAAAATGTATGCTGGGCTTTTGCATACAAAGAGTTAATACAATATTATATCAATCATATACAGTAATGCTAAATGTTATTTGTTTATCTGGTATCCATGGTAACAAGCTAGTGCAGAAGCTGATGATGGCACAGTATTCCATCACCTTATGATGTCACAGTATGCTACATTATCACTGTGTGCTTTAGGTAAGAGTCTTCACTGGTGCTATTGGAGGTGTAGTTGACAGCATTGGATTCTTGCTCTAAAGCAAACAAGAAGTATTCAGTGAATTCTTGTGATTTATCCTTCATATGCAGGTCGAGAATGTAAGTAGAATAACTGTTAATTTAATTGTTATTTGTTTAGAGAGAGCAAGGAGGGAATTTATGTTACTGTAGCTGTCCACTAAATACATCATGGTCTGCTCTTACAGTATCACATTATTCACTATTAATGCACATTTCATTTTTGACCTCTATCCCTTTAAATAAAGACAGATAAACACAATAGAAGTTACACATGAGACTGGGATTGTCCATATAACAATATTCTTCTTATCTTGTCTTCTGCAGATGGTAAATGATGTTCTGTCTTTTGATGACAAGATGTTCCTCATTGACTTTAAGGTAATTAGATTTGTTAGCATTATCCTAATCTACCCCTAACCCACACTGTCTCATGCTATTACATTTCACTGTAATATTAAATAGAATAATGCAGAACCTTTCATTTCATTTGTTTGTGTTTCTAGTCTGAAATATATAAGGGATTGATGGATTTTAAATGATATCCCTCTAAATGGCGATATAGGCCAATAATTTACTGTTACACACTGGGCACAATACTAGAGAAAAGGAAGGAGATGCAGAGGATGAAGAGGTAAGTACACAATTTATCTAAGGTATGTTGTTGTGGAATGTGCTTATGGTCACTAAATGTTGTCTTGGGTTCTTGCCTCAAATCTTTGTGCCCCTTGCAATGCCCCTGCTCATAAAGGTCTTATTAACCTTATATATATATATATATATATATATATATATATATATATATATATATATATATATATATATATATATATATATATATAGTGATGTCGCGAATAGTTTGCCGGCGAATAGTTCCCGGCGAACATAGCATGTTCGCGTTCGCAGCGGTGGGCGAACATATGCGATGTTCGATCCGCCCCCTATTTGTCATCATTGAGTAAACTTTGAACCTGTACCTCACAGTCAGAAGACACATTACAGCCAATCAGCAGCAGACCCTCCCTCCCAGACCCTCCCACCTCCTGGACAGCATCCATTTTAGATTCATTTGGAAGCTGCATTCTTAGTGAGAGGAGGGACAGTGTAGCTGCTGCTGATTTAATAGGGAAATCGATAGCTAGGCTAGTGTATTCAGTGTCCACTACAGTCCTGAAGGACTCATATGATCTCTGCTGTAAGGACAGCACCCCAAAAAGCCCTTTTTAGGGCTAGAACATCAGTCTGCTTTTTTTTTTTCCTGTGTAATCTAATTGCAGTTGCCTGCCTGCCAGCGTGTGTGTCAGACTCACAGCGTATACTGTGCCCACTTGCCCAGTGCCACCACTCATATCTGGTGTAACAGTAGTGTACATTTAAAAAAAACAACTGACTGTGAAATAATAGCAGACAGCTGCCAGTACCCAAGATGGCCGCCAATAAGGCAGATGGGGAGGGTTAGAGAGCTGTTTTGGGGTTAATCAGGGAGGTTGGGGGCTAAGGGGGGATGCTACACCACAGCATATGTAAATATGCTAAAAAAAATTAAAAACCTTTTATTTTAGTACTGGCAGACTTTCTGCCAGTACTTAAGATGGCAGGGACAATTGTGGGGTGGGGGAGGGAAGGGAGCTGTTTGGGAGGGATCAGGGGGTCTGATGTGTCAGGTGGGAGGCTGATCTCTACACTAAAGCTAAAAGTAACCCTGCAAGCTCCCTACAAACTACCTAATTAACCCCTTCACTGCTAGCCATAATACACGTGTGATGCGCAGCAGCATTTAGCGGCCTTCTAATTACCAGAAAGCAACGCCAAAGTTATATATGTCTGCTATTTCTGAACAAAGGGGATCCCAGAGAAGCATTTACAACCATTTGTGCCATAATTGCACAAGCTGTTTGTAAATAATTTCAGTGAGAAACCTAAAATTGCAAAAAAATTTAAGTTTTTTTTAAATTTGATCGCATTTGGCGGTGAAATGGTGGCATTAAATATACCAAAATGGGCCTAGATCAATACTTTGGGTTGTCTACTACACTACACTTAAGCTAAAATTAACTCTACAAGCTCCCTACATGCTCCCTAATTAACCCCTTCACTGCTGGGCATAAGACATGTGTGGTGCGCAGTGGCATTTAGCAGCCTTCTAATTACCAAAAAGCAACGCCAAAGTCATATATGTCTGCTATTTCTGAACAAAGGGGATCCCAGAGAAGCATTTACAACCATTTATGCCATAATTGCATAAGTTGTTTGTAAATAATTTCTGTGAGAAACCTAAAGTTTGTGAAAAAGTGAACAATTTTTTTTTATTTGATCGCATTTGGCGGTGAAATGGTGGCAGTTTTTATCTTACTGCATTCTATTATAGATAAAAGCTTTACAATGTAAACGTTGATCTGCAGCATTATATAAGCTATGCAAGCTGCCATCTTGTAACGTGCGTTCCTCAACACTATGTCACGTGATGCACACAGCACCAGCTATTACTAAATCATAGTGAGCCCTGCAGTGTCTGACAAGAACGGCTTCAGGCACTGTTATGTTTATAAATAGCACGAGGAGGGAAGGAAGTGTGAGGGGGGAGGAGAGGTGGAGAGAGCAGTCACAGGGGGAAGAAAGAAAGCAAACTCACGCTGCATAAAAATTGTAACGAGACATTCATCTACCTTACATATGATCTCCGGAGCCTTTCTTCCTCCTGTGCCTCCCTCTGTCTTAACCTCTCCTCCCCCTTACACTTCCTTTCCCTGCTCGTTCTATTTATAAACATAACAGTGCCTGAAGCCGTTCTTGTCAGACACTGACTGCAGGGCTCACTGTGATTTACTAATAGCTAGTGCCGTGTGCATCACGTGACACACTGTTGTGAAAAATACTTTAACAAATGGCAGCTTGCATCACATCCAATGCTGCAAATCAATGTTTACATTATAAATCTTTTATCAAAAATAAAATGCAGTAAGATGAAAAGACTGCATACAGCATTGCTAGTTAGTTTATTTTGCACAGTTAGAAAAAGTTAGTTTAGAATATGTTAATTAGGTGTTGAGGTTCCCTTTAAATATACCAAAATGGGCCTAGATCAATACTTTGGGTTGTCTACTACACTACACTTAAGCTAAAATTAACTCTACAAGGTCCCTTCATGCTCCCTAATTAACCCCTTCACTGCTGGGCATAAAACACGTGTGGTGCGCAGTGGCATTTAGCAGCCTTTTAATTACCAAAAGGCAACGCCAAAGCCATATAAGTCTGCTATTTATGAACAAAGGGGATCCCAGAGAAGCCATAATCGCATAAGTTGTTTGTAAATAATTTCTGTGAGAAACCTAAAGTTTGTGAAAAAGTGAACAATTTTTTTTTTATTTGATCACATTTGGCGGTGAAATGGTGGCATTAAATATACCAAAATGGGCCTAGATCAATACTTTGGGATGTCTTCTAAAAAAAAATATATACATGTCAAGGGATATTCAGGTATTCCTGACAGATATTAGGGTTCAAATGTAACTAGCGCTCAGTTTGAAAAAAAGTGGTTTTGAAATAGCAAAGTGCTTCTTGTATTTATTTCCCTATAACTTGCAAAAAAAGCAAAGAACATGTTAACATTGGGTATTTCTAAACTCAGGAAACTATTTAGCATGGTTGTTTTTTGGTGATGGTAGATGTGTAACAGATTTTGGGGGTCAAAGTTAGAAAAAGTGTGTTTTTTTCCATTTTTTCCTCATATTTTATAATGTTAGGTGATTTATGCCCTTTATGGATTAAAAACAGACTCTGCATCAACTATGTAATTTTCCATGGGAGTTTTGCCATGGATCCCCCTCCGGCATGCCACAGTCCAGGTGTTAGCCCCCTTGAAACAACTTTTCCATCACTATTGTGGCCAGAAAGAGTCCCTGTGGGTTTTAAAATTCACCTGCCTATTGAAGTCTATGGCGGTTCGCCCGGTTCGCGAACATTTGCGGAAGTTTGCGTTCGCCGTTCGCGAACCCAAATTTTATGTTCACGACATCACTATATATAGGCTATATATATAGTCAATGAGGCTCTCTGGTCTTACCCGCTAAAGTTGCAGTCCCTGTGAGCAAGATGACAACGTCGCTGAATAGTGGAAGTGACAATATGTAAGCAGTCGGAAGCACCAGTCCAGACGCTACAAGTAAGCCTCACGAAAATACCTGAACTTGGGACTGTTTGTTCCTTTGTAAAGTGGTTGTAACACATCCGGAGGGATTTAAAAGGCACTATGAAACAACCGACATCGGAAGAAGCCCGTCTTTGTTTACATATGAGTGCAGAGTGGAAATACCCGGAGTTTTGCCACACCACTAGTTACTGTTTAGCGGCATCAGTCTTTGCCTAAAGTATCAATGGATTCTGGATTGCAGCAAGTTACACATTTGTGATATTAGCTGGAGAGGACGCCCCTTCCTCGATAGTGTCACACTCAATACTTGGTTTTACTTACCTGTTTTACTTGTTTTAATGTATGCTCTTGATAAAGACGTGTAATACGTTGAAACGCGTTGAGCAAATTAAACCTTTTATCCTTTGTTGAAAGATTGTCAAGATCTTGTTTTGCTGTGCTGTGCTGAGCTGGAATCTCCTTATTTATGGAGTAAGTTACTAAATTTTTTTCAATTATACACTGGATACTTTTGTCATTTGGGTCTCCATTTATAGTCCACTTTTAGATAAACCTGAAAATTCAGTATTTGACTCCAGGAACCTGTGGACTCTTGCCATCTGACGCTACGTTCCCTTTCAGCTGTAAAGATTCATCTTATGGAGTGAGTATACTGCACCCATATTAATTGGCTTCAATATATGCATCAAGCCTTTTTTCTCTTCACTTACTAGAGAAAATCATTCAATAGACCAGCGCCATATGAAGGTTAACAACACTATGTGAAGTTATCAGTTTGCTGATTATATGTAACATCTTGTAATAATCTATTTAGCCATGTAGGTGTCAATTTTACAATGATAAGAATGTTTTCAATGTATGTATAGCCATGTGTGTAGCCATGTTATGTATCATAATAGCGCAACTTCCCTTTAAGAACGAGTGGAGGGGAGGAAACAATGTATCTTTATAAGTATTTAAAGACCAGTGGTGCTGGCAACACGATACATCTGATGAAACTCTAAGTCCAGCCCTGGAAGGGGGAGGGGCAAAATGCACAATGACTGGATTACACTAACAGCGTGGTAACGCTATCATGGTGGAGCAGCTCTGGTAGTTACCGGGACAGTTTGTCTACATACCACTGGCGTGTCAAGTGAAGCTCTGTACAGGCTGGTTTGCATCACAGTCTATTATACTACAGAAGGGATCCGTGTTCGGAAGGTACCCGTAGCGATATTGAAAGAGTGAAGGTAAGCCGTGCAGCAATAAGTCTTGCACCCAGTGGTTTCTTTATCAGCAAAGTAATAAGAAGTTTGGCATTTGCTTACTGTTCATCAGAGATACTCTCATATTGGAACGGAGTCCGGTTACCGGAAGTACTCCTGAAAGCTTCGGAGAGTTAAGCACGGTATTGTTGTGGTTCACTTTGACAGGAGCTTTTTGCATACACTAAGTGCCCGGAGACTCAGGTGGACTGTTGAATAACCAAATAATTCACTAACTAGCATGCTGATTTTTCTTTGGGGGAAATGTGACAGTTTATACATCGCTGTACGGAATCACCATCTGCTCTGTGTGTGGCTATTGTTTTTAATAAAAGTATATATGTCAATGCAAACCCTGTGAGTGTTTCACTGATGCATTAATTGTGTGGTAAAATTATCCGGTGCAGCCATGTCCTGCTTTGGTTCATAAGAATAGTTATGAACCCTATCTTCTAAGTTGTACATATTTAAATTAGGACTGCTAGCACGGATTATTATTCTCTTTACACAGTAATCTGGGTGCCCCCTGCCCTTGCTTAATTAGTATTCCTTACAGGTGATACTTTTACCCTGTTTCTTTAGGTGAGCATCAGCTGGTGTATTTACACGAGGTCAGAAACAGTTGATACTATCTTTATTGGGTTTGTCTTTTCATATATAAACTACATTGTGATCGACACCATGACCTCTAGTTATCAAAACGTCTAGTATGATACATTCGCAACGTCAAGTACGCTCGCCACACTTCGACATACATCGCCGTCGCGGACCGTAATACGTTCGCCTTCGTTATCAAAAAACCCGTCCAAAATATTCGCGGCAAGTACGGTGCGAAGAGCCGCGGACTGTTGTTAACTAACAGTCATCGACGTCTCAGCGATTCAAGCTTTTCCCAACTTTATTTATATCTCCAGTATATTCAATGAACAGAGCACATAACATACCTTGTCAGCAGATTATTGAATATATATATATATATATATATATATATATATATAGATATATATAGATATATACACACTGCAATTTGTTATGCTTGCAATATTTTAAATATAGCAAGTAGCGACATATTCAGATCAAAATGTATATATTTTTTCTGCCAAATTTCATATATTGGACATATTTATCCTTATAGTTTCAAGTTTAACATGTGTATGTATATATATATATATATATATATACAGAGTACATGTATTTAATAACTATCAATATCTAAAGGGGATATGACACAAATATTTACACCAGTGGGAGCTAGCTGATCATTGAGCCTATTATGTTTTTCTTTTCTCTATATATTAATTCATTGTGACAAGTAAGGTCCAACACTATGCACTAATTTTTAAAGAGAGACACACTTGGAGCCTAATTAATTAAAAACATTCATTTTGCATTTTCTATTTCAATTCTAATGCATTAAATGTCCAACGCCCCCCCCCCCCCCCCCGTCAACATATATTCTAATTGACATGTTTCTTTTGCACCATCATATAGATAGATAGATATAGATATAGATATATATATATATATATATATATATATATATATATATATTTATATATCTGAAGGGGATAGCAAACAACATATATCTACACCTGTGACAGCTAGCTTATCAGTGAGCCTATTATGTATTTTTTTAGTCTTTCGATATCAATTAATTTTGTCAAGTTAGTTCCCACACTGTGCACAAAATATGTAATCCGTAATATTTAGAGAGAGACACACTTGTAGCCTAATTCATTACAGGCATTTTTTTATTTAAAATTATATGTAATGCATTACATGTCACCTCTCCCCCCCTTGTGTCTACATATTATTTTCTAATACTTATTTTTCTTTTGCATCATCACATATATAAATACATATCTCTATCTCTATATATATATAGATATAGATATAAGAGAGAGAGATGTCTCTCTCTCTCCCTCTCTCTCTATTTAGATATATATTAATATATATATATGTCTATATATATATATATCTCTATATATATTTAACTTAATATCTCTCTCTGTATGTATGTACATATTTTTCAATGTCATTTTTGAATATACTGATAGATGTGTTTATGTATGTATAGTATCTCTCTCTCTCTCTCTCTCTCTCTCTCTCTCTCTCTCTCTCTCTCTCTCTCTCTCTCTCTATATATATATATATATATATATATATATATATATATATATATATGAAACATAGAAGACTCAGGCACATTCCGGGTAAAAGGGCAAAAAAGAGCTTTATTGTACAAATATAAAAGCAGGCAATAGCATAGTCCAATGTATCCACACTGACACAGCTATAAGTACTATCACACAGTGAATAAGGACTGCTGGAATCCTGTGGCAGACATGTTTCGTGCTAGGATAGCACTTGTTCACTACTATATCTGTATATATCTATATCTATATATGTACATACATACATAGCGAGAGATATTAAGTAATAGATAAAAATAGATATAAATATTAATTATAAATATAAATATAGATATTTTAATAATTTTAAATTAATATATATTTTTAACTATTAAATGGCAGACCAATATCATAGAATATAATTCCAAGCGACAATACCAACATTAAACTCTTACTAACGGAAGACAAAGCACATTTATGTACTTTCATTATTAACATTTTACATTCCAGTTCCCTTTTTTTATAAAATTAATATTAACCATTTTAATTAGTGCTTTGCTTATCTTTATTTTTAAAAGAATGATTCTAGGCTGAGGATCAAGAGAAATTCAATTGAACCACCCTTTCAAAAACACTATTTCATTGTTGATGTTCAATCAGCAAGGTCAACTCATGAATGATTGCCAATGGGTAATAATGGAAATATTGCCCATACAGTCAGTTAACCGTTATCTTTTATGTCTCTAGGATGATGAGAGTATACATATACTAAGCCTTAGAAAGCTGTGGAATCAAATTGTATAGTGCTTGCCTTATCCTCACAAGTTTGCCCACCATATGTAAAATTTATATAAAAAATATCTTTGACCCGTGGTATTTAAGTAAATTTATTTAAGTATTTTGAAACGGTCAATAAGGGTGTAGCTCCATACTCAAAACTTACTATCTGAAGCATGAACAATAACATTTGATGTGTATTTTCACTTTACTCATCAGATAACCTATTCTACTTGAAGTAGCAATGCATATGTGAAAGTCAATCATATAACGCTTCCAATTTTACAAATATCTGGCGGACCTTATACGACAGTGCGGATCTGGTCCGCAAGACCTTGCTGATTATCCTTTCTCTATTCAGCATTGCACCAGCAGCTCTTCTGTGCTCCTGCTGCAACGCTGCACCCTGCAGACTTGAGGATAATTGACTACCAGCAGGGAGTGTCAATCAACCCGATGGTACTGTTTCATTTCTAACGTTTGAGATTACTGTCCGCCTCATAAGATCAGTTGGACAGGGTTATTGATCAACAGTCTTTATACTGCTGCTCCCTAACTTGTGTTTCTGTTGATTCCTAATTGCCAGAATCACATCCCTTAATAAATGTGTGTCAATGCATCTATGTGCTTTCATTAATCAGCAGCTATCGATTTATAAATATTGTAGCATATTTATACTGTTTTTTCTTGGTTTTTGTCATGTCACTATAAATTAATCGTTAAATGAATACAGTGAGACATTAATAACTATGAAATAAACTATTTTATTCTATGTTTTTATTTATTTATTTATTTATTTTTTAAATAAAAAAAAATATAACATTGCTCAAATATCGTTGAGGGCCTCCTGCATGTGGCAAACTGCCCTGGCAACTGCTCTTAGGGCCTCAGCCAGTTCGTCCAATACTGGCTGTAAAAATGGACCAGTTTGGGTCCCCTGATCTCGATCTAGAAAAAGAACAACATAATGTATGTTAGATAAATTATTTATCAATATTGAATTTGTTAAACATTATATTCTTTCAACTTACATTCCACCATAGGCACCTCCTCCTCTTCCTCCCTAGGCACCTCTTCCTCGAAATCCACCTCCTCCTCTTCCTCCAAAGGCGGTACCTCCTCCTCCTCCTCTTCCACCCTATCCACCTCCACCGCTGGTGAAATTGCTTGTGGATCTTCTATCGCCGGTATTTGTTCGTCTGTAAGAGATGAAGCATAATAATGAATAAGTATTAGTAAGATCAATGTCAACTACAAAATTTAAAAATTCTTCCATTAAAAACTATTTTCAAAGTCTGCAAAATGCCCTTTTTTATAAATAAATACATCAAGTGTAAATGAGAAATAAAAAAAAATCCTTTCATCTTTTATAAAGAGATTCTAAATGTTTTCAATCATGATAATTTAATCCATTGTTCTATTATATTTCTAAGAAAAGCATATCTAGATTTTCTCTATAGTTGAAGATTTGTTAATGATCAGAGATGCTGTAGTTGAAGATTTGTTGATGATGAGAGATGCCTTGATTAAATGACACATCCATATGCAATGTGATTACTTCATCAAATGATATATATATAATGAAGTGAATGTTTTACCACTATACTGTCAACTTTAAAAAATATTCAAATCTTTATCTAAATTGTGAAAGTAAATCTTTGTTTTTATTGTCCTTTCAACATGCTGCCTTTAATAACATGTAAAATATCACAAATTGTAAAGTTAAATAATTCAAACATAGTATGATAATTTTCAAATTACCATGAGGAGCTGTTATGAACCTCAAAGGCAAGGGTGGTGAGGAGCGGTTGCTCCGTGGCGTTGCCATGGAGACTGGCCTCATATAGCGCGGGACCTGGGCACGCCTGCGATCTGTTAAAATATAAAGTTGTATGTACACATTAGATACAGGTTAAATATTATTGTTGAGTTATGTATCTTCAGCATCAATGCATGTAATCCTCCAAAAAAATAAGAAAAATTGAGAGATAGAGAGAAAGAGAGAGAGCGCAATATCTGCCTCTTTCTCTGTCTCTTTCGTATTCTCTCTTTCTCCGGCTGTCTCTGTCTCCCTCTCTGTCTCTATAGATATAGATATATATATATATATATATATAGATAAATATAGATATATATACAGATATATATATATATATATATATATATATATAGATATATATATATATATATAGATAGCTATATATAGATATATAGCTCTATATACATACATATCCATATGAATATATCTCTCTATCTCTCTCTCTCTATCTCTCTCTCTCTATCTCTCTCTCTCTCTCTATCTATCTATTCTCTCTCTCTCTCTCTCTCTATCTATCTCTATCTCTCTCTATCTCTCTCTATCACTATATATATATTTAAAAATATATCTTTTTTATATAGATATATATAGATATATAAAAATATATCTTAAATATATTATTAAACGATGTTTCATTGTTAATAAACATGATGGAGCATGAATTTTTAATTTAAAGTCTCTATAGATTCAATTATGTTGATAATCTTTGGTTGAACTAAATTGTATTGCATTGATCCTCTACAGTAATAAAAAAAAAATTTGTTATGCTAATTTTTGGTATTGAAGTAAATAAAATACAAAGAAATATCAAGAATAAAAGGCCTGCTAAAAAGGCAATTAGATTCTTGAAGAAATCTAATTTATTCATGTAACACAGTCAAATAAAAAACAATTTTCAAATTAATGAACAATTAATGTAATTGTTCATTGAATTGCGTCATTTAAGTATCCATCTATCTATTAACTTCCAAGTACAATACACAATCCACTTACATATTCGGACCTGCACTCTTAACGCTGCATAGCGCTCTTGCTCCGCCGCTTAAGGTCCGAAAACCTTCTTAGGCAGCTTCGACGTGTCCGGGTGATCCCGGACACCCTCCTCATCCTCCGCATCATCTCGTAGATGATACGGTCTCTATCTTCATGCTGTGTCCCCCGTACACCGCCTATGCGACGGGGAAAGTATCTGTTCATCCCGTAAACTAAAATTAATAATTCTCCCTGGGTGAACGGGGTAGACATAATTGCACTCTATCTGAAGCAAAAAAAAATTCTGAAATTTTTTGAAAGTGCGACATACATATAGCAATTATAGAGAAATATCATTGGTTGTTGCAAGTGTACATAAAAATATCAATATTTGGTTGGCGGATTATATGTAGCACATGTTCCTGATGATGAACATGAAATTTACATTTTCACATTATCTAACACATGCGCCACTAATTACTTGCATGTCAATAACAAACTTTAAATTTAAAATACGAACGATTGTCTGGAATCATACGTCCTTTAAATTTCAAATATTAAAATATAATGATCCTTTATTTAATGTCAATAGCACCATCATAAAAGTTTGCAAATGTGAATCCGTCATGCTAGTCTATAGGATGTCATACTTGTCTACTAGTATAAAAAAGTTTGACACCCTGTAGAGCAGAGCTTTCCAAACTCTTCATGTTGGTGACACACCTTTTAGACCTACATCATTTTGCGACACAGTAATTCAGTTGTAACAGCAAACAGGAGGTTAAACTAACTTGTTTTAAGAGATACGGACAGATACATAAATTATATAATAATGAAATGTATTTACAAGTAACAGTAAGTATGTGCAAGAATTAAAAAAAAGTTTAATAACACCAATAGCTATTTACTATTTTAATGGGATGTATGAGGTTGATGGGATGAACACAATTTCTAAATATTTGGTGGAATATTAGATAAAAATACTTGCATTTCATCATCAAGCATTTTTAAGCTTCCCCTTCCTATACATATATCAAGAGCAGGAGCAGCAATGCACTACTGGGAGCTAGCTGCAAAAAACCCCCACTTTGACTTCTGACTTTAGCCCAGCGCTTAAGCTGCTGCCCTCAGAGCTCTGCGAGTTGCACTGACTACTGCCCGCGCTGCAAACACACTGCTGTCCCACTCACTGACTACACATGCAGTCACGAGCCGATTGAGAAGACTACACGTGCAGTCAGGAGCCAATGTGCTGCCAATGGGAATAGTTTCAGTTCCCACTGAGCTGTGCCAATAGGTTAAGATGATCTGTGACCCCCTAGATATTAATCACGTGTCAACCACATGATATGCGTAGCAGGCAGGCGGAAAGTCAGAAACCCAAAACAATTGTTGAAATAAATTAAATTTAAAAAAATTTGTGCTGAAGCAGGGACACACCTACACACTGCTGCCGACACACTAGTGTGTCCCGACACACAGTTTGGAAAGCACTGCTGTAGAGGATGAACATTCATCCCAAACACAAACATTAACAATTCGGCCTGAGTGGATGTAGACAACATTATTACATACAAAAATATATCTTATTTATTATTGTGACGGCGATATACAAAACAAAGCCAAATTTGATTGGTTCTTGGGTGTAAATACATATAATATTCTGTTGGCTGATTGCATGTCTCACGTGTTCACTATTACTGTTTCTTTAAAGTGTAACAAAAAATATTCGGTTGGCGGTTTATATGTTTCACGGGTTCATAACTATTGCTGTTTAATTCCTTAACATAAACAAATCATGCGACAGTATTAAAGCAACGTAAAGCCAATTAATTTACTTACGGTTTATTCAAATATCAAATTGTGAGATTGCCTGTATTCATGCAGCTACAAAGTATATGCAAATATTTAAAGAGATCCTTCTCCTGTCGGACAATAGTCCTTAAAGTAAAATAAGCTGACCCCTTTTATAGACAACTATGACACACTGTAGACACGTATGACACACTGTAGACAAGTATGACACACTGTAGACAAGTATGACACACTGTAGACAAGTATGACGGATTCATCGTCATCAAATAATTTATACTGCGACATTAATATAATTTTAAACTTTATCTACGATAGCTTTAATGAGACATCAAGAGATCGTTATTATTCGATCATTAAAGTAAACGGGCGTCATAAATGACGAAATTATATTAATAATATTACATTTGTTACAATTACAATAAAAAATGACAATTGTTAACTGCTAATTGACAAAAAATTTTGCAGTCTATAAAAGGGAACGTAAAATGGAGTCAAATCACCTATGCTTTACAAGAGCTGTAGGTGCAACAGAGTTACTATTTATTGAGATAGATTATTTATTTATTCTCTTGCTGCTATTTTTATCTTGTTATGTCTGCGCCTGGTAAAACTAAGTCAGGGCGCAGCGTGCAATTTAATTTTGAGCAGAACAAAATTTTAGTGACCCTTATTTTAGAACATTATGATTTTATTATTGGTTCTAAAGCCCATAAGACCTCGCTCTCCAGGAAATCAGAAATCTGGAGAGCAATCGCTGACAGTGTGTCCGCCGAAGGGAATCATCCCAAAACGGTGGCACACTGTAAGAAAAGATTTTCGGACTTCAAAAGACAATTAAAGGCCAAGCTGGCCAGGGAGTTACAGTCTGCACGTCAGACCGGTGGTGGCGAGCCGTATGTGGCTGAACTTTGTGAATATGAGGTTCAGCTGCGGGAGAAGCTGGGAGCAAACATGACGCTCGGTCTGGATTTAGTGGGGCATGATACTGACGAGTTGGCAGGTAAGATGATATTACTTGAGATATTGATGTTGCACATTTTTTTGATTGTTCCATCAAATGTTTATTAGAGGGACATAACACCAACATTTTTAATTTTAGGATTTAGAAAGAGAATATAATGTAAAACATCATTTTAAGTTACTTATATTATCTAATTTGTTTGATTCTATTCAGATTATTTGATGGAAAAGCATATCTATATATGCTCAATAGCTGCTGATTGGATGCTGCACATAGAAACATCATGTGATTGGAACACCATTGTGAATTGCTTTATCTTCAAATAAGGAAATTTTACAAATAGAGAAAAAGAAAATATGAAAGTCAATAGAAATATGTTTTACATTTATATTATCAATATGAATCATGAAAGAAAGATTTTCGGTTTAGTGCCCCTTTTAAGATCATTATGTGCAATATTACTCATATTTTATTTCATGTATTTTGTTGAAGCATCTACCAGTGCAGCAGCTGCTGCTGCTGCAGCCGATAGTGAAGATGCTGCGGATGGCGATGAAACACTTCTATTGCCCGTCAGTATCCACACTGAATCCAGCCACAGCTTCTCCTCGGCCACCACGCACCCGGACATTATGTGCAGCACCCCTTATGTAGCAAGCATTGGCCGATCAACAGGTATGTTTACTATTATTAGCTTGCTTTGAATTTAATTGTTTTCACTTGTATGATTGTTCTAATTTCTAAATATGTATATTCATTTTTATTTATCTAGTTGATGTCCGAAGGGCTTTAGAACCACCTCCAAGATCTACGATCTCCTCCTCAGGTAAAAAAAAACAAAAAAAACCATCCAATTAGAATGTTATCTTATTATCTTTCTTTGCAAATCCTGAATATAAGCTTAAAAGACAGGCCATTTTGGATTTAGCACCTGGGTACCGCTTTTTCATTCATATATTTTAATTTACAATTCTTTTCAAATTAAAATGAATGTAAGGTTTGGATAATTACCTGTGTATTGCATGACCATTCTTTTAGGCCTATTTAAAAAATGTCTGTCGGACATGATCCAACAGTGCGGATCAGGTCTGACAGACATAGCTGAATGTTTAGAGCAATACGTTCTCAGAACTCAGAGCAGGTGGACAGGGTTATAGAGCATGGGTCTTTAGACTGTTGCTTCATAAGTGTTGTTTTCCAAGAGCCAGAATACCAATAAACACGGCCCTTAAAGCTACATACGGAGCTTGATAAATGGACCTCTATCTCTCTCTCTCTCTCATGTATTAACCGACAAATGGAGTTGTAGGTACAAAGTTTATTGCGAGCATGCAGGCTTTACAGAAAATGCAGTTATAAGCAGATGTATAAAGAATGCTGCTCCATACCCTTGACGCTATTCACCACAATTGAGTCTGATCTTGTTTATTGAACAACACAGTGCTGACGGGCCATTGTCCGTGACTCTGAAGGGGGCATTCTGTACATTCAGTGAGTTATTGTGGACATTATCTGCACTGTTGGATCATGTCCAACAGAACAAAGATAAATAGGCCTAGAATATATTCTCTTTGCAACATCATTGTCAATACTCAAGCTTATAACACCATTAGTGGTGCTTGTAATCATGTCATTGATTAATAAACAGAATAAACAGATTTTGATATTGTTGAATTTATAAAATTGATGTGTTAAAAATTATGTTGTACAGTGAATAATTCAATAAAATGTTGAATATGATATATTTTTGATACTAAGCCACTTTAAAAGTAGAAATGAATATACACATTCTTATTTATTTTATACATTTCAGATAACATACAATATACAATTCAGTAATGTTAAAATACTGTGTCTTACAAATTTGATTGTGTTATGATTGATTTAAGATATATGTTTAATATCATATGCATTTAATACTTCAAAATACATTGTTAACTAACAATATATATTTCCTTTTTCATTTCTTTAGATGCCGAGCGTGCATTACTGACTTCGGAGGAGATCGACTGTTGTCTTTGTGAGCTGAGAGATTTTACAGAGGAGTCGTCCCTGGGAGAGACCCTATTTCCAGAATCAAAGGATCAGGGAATCTCCCAGGGAACATCAGAATTAGATTCTCTCAGCTGTTCTGCCCCTCCTGACCCCCAACAACCAGCTGCTTTGGACCCTGGTGACCCTGCTGCTTTGGACCCTGTTGGTCATGCCCCATCAGCTCATGGCCGTGCTGATCCTGGCCACCGACTGCCTCGCATCACTGATGAGGAGGCAGTCGGGGAAATGTTAGATCTGGCCAGGCAGTACCGGGCAGAACACCGTGAGTTGCGTGGGGCATTAAGCTTATCTATTGAGCAACAGGGGCAGGTATTAGATCGGGTCATTTCAGTAGATAGGGAAAGATTAGATATAGAAAGGGAAAGGTTTAGAGTAGATACAGCTAGATTAGATTTAGAGAGGGAACGATTTGAATACAAGCGACGTAGGGACAGTTGCAGAATAGAGTTAGAGAGGGAAAGATTAGAATACAATCGACGTAGGGACAGTTGCAGATTCGAGTTAGAGAGGGATAGGTTAAATTATGAAATGCAGAGGGATAGCGATAGGTTATATTTTGATAGGGAAAGATTAGCTTTCGATAGGGCCAGAGCAGCTGAAGACCAGCTAGAACGGCAGCGTCAGGAGAGGGTGGACGAAGACAACAGGGTTTTAAATCGTCAGCTGATTTTAAACTTTGGGAGAAGGGGAACAAGGGAGAGATCACCCCCCCTCTCTCCCTCACCCAAAAGAAATAAAGATTAGGGTGTTTTAATGTGCTCATTTTATTAGGGTTTTTAATATAATTTTTATTATGTATGTGTTTAGGTTTCAATTTTTTAAATTTTAAAAATATGAATCAAATATTTTTAAAAATGTCTTGATGTTTTTTTTTATAAATTTAAAAATATGAGTAAAATATTTTTAAGTTTTTAAAGAAATGTCTTGAAGTTTTTATGATTTTTAATTTAAAATTATGTTTATAATATTTTTAAATTATTTAAAAAATGTCGATTTTTTACGATTTTTAATTTTTAAATATGTAATGAATATTTTAAAATTAAATAAATGTCGATGTTTTTATGATTTTTAATTTAAAAATATGAATCAAATATTTTTAAATTATTAAATCTTTTTCTGTTTTTATGATTTTTAATTTAAAAATATGTCTAGAATATTTTTAAATTATTAAATCTTTTTCTCTTTTTATGAGTTTTAATTTAAAAATATGAATAAAATATTTTAATTTTTTTTTTTGCAAATAAAAATATATTTAAACATTATTAACAAATATGTTTGTTATTACTTGATTCACACGTTACAAATGACTGATGTTCTAATTGAATGCAGAAGTAATATATTAACTACTCTTATTATTAAATGTTAAATTTAATAAACATATTAAATTTTCATTTTTTTGAAGATTTTTAATATTGAGCTTTTGGATAAAAAAAACTCAATTATAATAAATTTTACTTGATTCAATATTTATATTTTAAATATTCATTGTTAACATGTGATATTCACATTTTAAAAAAACTTTTGCTAATTGTCTTGATATCTTTATTTTAAAATTAAAGTCCATACCCTTGGACAGAACTTATTTATTGGTGGATGAATGTATACACCAATCAACAAGAACAACCAAGGTAGTTCAACAAAATGGGTTGGCATCTAAAGTTACAAAATTTTTTTTTTTTTTAAATATATAAAGATATTTTTTAAAACAAAATGGAATAATTACTAATTAGATTACAATTGTATGCTCTATATAAATAACACATACAAAATCATTAAGTTCAGTGTCTCTTTATTAGTTATAACATTAAAATAAATTTATTTAGAGAGAGAAAAATCTTAATAAAGAGAGATATTGAAAGAGAGAGGGTTTGTGTGAGAGAAAGAGGGAGGGATTGTGTGAGAGAGAGAGATGGATTGTGAGAGAGAGATGGATTGTGAGAGAGAGAGGGATTGTGAGAGAGAGAGGGATTGTGAGAGAGTGAGGGATTGCGAGAGAGAGAGAAAGAGGGGGGATTGTGTGAGAGAGACAGAAAGAGGGGGGATTGTAATAGAGAGAAGGGGATTGTGATAGAGAGAGAGTGATTGTGTGAGAGAGAGAGAGAAAGAAGGGGGATTGAGTGAGAGATAGAGAGAAAGAGGGGGGATTGTAAGAGAGAGAAGGGGATTGTGATATAGAGAGAGAGGGATTGTGTGAGGGAGAGAGAGAGAGAGGGAGAGAGAGGGGGCGATTGTGTGAGAGAGAGAAAGAGGGGGATTATGAGAGAGAGAGAGAGAGAGGGATTGTGAGGGGGGATTGCGAGAGAGAGAGAGAGAGGGATTGTGAGAGGGGATTGCGAGAGAGAGAGAGAGAGGGATTGTGAGGGGGGATTGCGAGAGAGAGAGGGATTGTGAGGGGGGGATTGTGAGAGAGAGAGAGAGAGAGAGAGAGAGGGGGGGCAATTGTGTGAGAGAGAGAAAGAGGGGGGATTATGAGAGAGAGAGGGATTGTGAGGGGGGATTGCGAGAGAGAGAGAGAGGGATTGTGAGGGGGGAATGTGAGTAAGAGAGAAAGAGAGAGAGGGATTGTGAGGGGGGATTGTGAGAGAAAGAGAGAGAGAAAAACTGTGATGTAGATAAAGACAGACAGTACAAAAAACATGTATACATTTATAAAACTGTAGTGCATTGCTGCTAGATCCATTAATGTTAAAAAAAAATTGTATCTTTGATTTTATATTATTCTAATGTGACCGTTAAAATTAATATACATAACATTGAGCTCATGCACGTTAAAGGGACAATGAACCAATTAATTTGTTGTATTTTTTATGCAGATAGAGCATGACATTTTAAGCAACCTTTTAATTTACTACTATTCACCAATGTTCTTCATTACCTTGTTAGAATAATTGTAAATGCAAGAATGTAATTATTGATTCTGGGACATTTATGGTGATAAACCTGTTTATTCTAAAATACAAGTATGCCTAAATAAATGAAATAAAAAGGTCATTTTAAAAAAGGAAATACAGAATATTAACACATATTAATAAATATTTCTTGTTATAGCCTTACAAATAACAAAAGAGTCAAGTGTAGATCTTTAAAAATTTTGTTTAATGAGATTTTATTAAACATGTGTCTCATCAACTTTACATTAAACAATAGCAACATTTGCCAAAATAAACCATTTTCAATCAATGGCTTTACAATGATATACAATTTCATTCATAGAAACGACAATATTTGCTCAAAGGTAATCCAAAATATAGCAGCTTTTGGATTACAAATAATAATGTAAAGTAAAGAAAAACACAAATAAAAACTGTATGTTGCACAATCAAGCTTCTTGCCCAAAAACCCCCTGGATATAGACTGATCGAGCTTGGACACCCAGAGTATTGTGCTCAAGGTCTGGGTCGATGAACTGACCATACTCATTGTCCAAGCCCTCCATATCTATATCCGGGATTTTTAGGGCAATATTGTGCAAAATACAGCAAACCATAAAAATTAAGGAGACTTTGGAGGGGGCGTACTGAAGGACACCACCAGAGATGTCCAAGCAGCGGAAACGGCTCTTCAGCACGCCAAAGGTGCGCTCAATGACAGATCTTGTTGCCGTGTGTGCACGGTTGTAGCGCACCTCTTCCACTCCGTTGGGGTTTTGGACGGGTGTGAACAGCCACGGAAGACACGGATACCCAGAATCACCTGCAAAAACAAAATAGAGAATTGACATTAGCAATCAGAATGAATAAAATATTTAATATACATATGGTTAAAGCATTGTTTTTCAACCAATGTGCCGTGGCACACTAGTGTGCCATGTCAGAGATCCTCAGGTGTGCCGTGGCTGACAACAGTGCGGTGGTGTACCTCTTTCAAATCTCTAAATATTGGTAGGTATTTGACAGGCTCATCAGGCATCATTTACAACCATGACATTGACATTCATTCACAGACAATCATTATGATTGCTTGTGAATGAGTGTCAATATGTCATGTATAGTTTGTAGGAGGCATGGCATGACAGCACAGTACAGTGTGTGTGTGTGTGTGTATATATATATATATATAGATATGTATATATATATATGTGTATATATATATGTGTGTATATATATATATATACATATATATAGACACATATATATATACACATATATATATAAATAAATATATATATTATAGATATATATATAGACACATATATATATATATATATACACATATATATATACATAAATATATATATTATATATATATATATTTTTATATATATATATATATATATATATATATATATATATATATATATATATATATATATATATATATATATATATATATATATATATATATATATATATATATATATCCGGTATAAGGCTACAATGTGTGATTTTGTAACATTTTGGGATGGTGCTGTGCCACAGGATTTTTTAATGTAATAAAGTGTGCCACGGCCAATAAAAGGTTGCAAATCACTGGGTTAGAGTATGTAATAGATATTTACCTATCAGGATTCCCTCTGGTATTTGGCCCTCCTGGAACCAATGGTAGATGGTAGAATTCCGGAGGACGAAGGAATCGTGATTGCAGCCAGGGAGTCCAGATCGAACACTCATCACCCTCAACCTGGCGTCACAGATGACCTGGATATTCAGCGAGTGATTGAATTTACTATCCCGGTAGGGCTCTTCTTCATCCCTGGTAGGCTGCACTAAGATGTGTGTGCAGTCGATGGCCCCCAATACCCTTGGCAATCCAGCTCGATGGTAGAACTGGAGCTTGACAGCATGCCATTCCTTCGGTGTGTTTGGGAAGTGGACATGATGGACTAGGCGTCGGTGCAAAGCATCCAGGACAACCTTCAGATGACGTGAGAAGGTTGTCTGGCTCATACCAACGCCTAGACCTGTCACAGCCTGGAATGACCCAGTTGCCAAGAAATAGAGGACCGCAAGCAGCTTTACCATCCCAGGGATTGCCCTCGTTCTTCTAGTGAGTGGCTCGAGAGAGTCCGTGATCTCGACATAGAGCCTCTCAATAGAGGCCCTATCCAGTCGAAATCGACGGATCACCTCTCGGTCACTGAAGGCATGGAGCCCAATCCTTGGGTAGAAAACCCTTGGCACTCGCCGGCGTCTTCTGTGTTGTATTGCAGCCGTCAACACCCGTCTTGCTCTGCATCTCCTTAATAAAAGCACAAAATTGACAACATTGAGGATGTCCATCCTCAAACAAAGAACAAAACAATAATAATGAAAAGCAGTGATTGAACAGCCCCTTTTATAACGCCTAGTTTCACAGATGTGAACGTTTTCAGTAATTGACTAAATTGGTGCAGCAATCATTACCTAAGACATGACTTGCACATTTTGTTAACTATCGCGTCATATTACTCTCAATTAAAGTGACTAATTGATCAAATACTAAATACTAGTGACGTATATGTCTTTTTTATCGCGTCATTTGACGAGCACAATACGATGTTCATAAACATATCTTAATAAGCCATTAAGGTGTGTTTATCACCTGTAAGAAATGCAGGTGTCTGTGCAATTATCAAAATTATTTATTCAAAACACATGAGTATGTTGCTCTAGTTTCAATGTTATTTCATATTTTTCTGTTTGGATGGCAGCATTATGAAGGTGAAAAAGGTCAGTGATTACTGTGTTTTTACTATTAAATATTAGTGTATTAGGAATTTGCAATCCTAAGTAACAAAAAGAATGCAGTGTTGAACATTATGATGTGAAATATTTTATTCTTGATGTGATTCCTAATAAGATTTACAAATCAAATGTATTTTGAAAGTGCAAAGGTAAACATTGACATAAAGCTGTGACATTTATAATTGCATTTTAGCTACAAAAAGGGATCCTAGCAAATGACTGAAATCAGTTCAATGTATTTTTTTTTTTTTTTTTTTTTTTTTTTTAATATTTTTATTGAGGTCGAAATTTTGGCATACAAATAAAGTGTTACAACATTGGGTGGTTACATTCCAAATAGACTTATGACAAAGTGGATACAACAGGTGATATATTGAGAAAGGCATATGCATTGACCAGAATCTGCTGTAGCAAAAAGCTTAAGGTAGATTAGTCTCTAGTAATACTTATGGAAACGAGAGTCATAATACCAAGTACCAAGTAAAAGTTTACATGTAGTAAGCGATGACTGTTGTCTATATGATAGAAAGCCTAGAAAATAAGCAGTTGCTGTAGTGAAGTAAAGAGAACACCCATGGGAAAAAAAAATAATAATAATTAAACGTGCCAATAGCAATTGAAGCCCTCTAAGTTAAATAGGAGGTCTCTCTTGGACCTCATTCTCAATGGAGTGATGATACTAATAGAGGGCTAACTAGAAAAAAGGAGAGACCGCTTATGGATCTCATAATTGGGACCTCAGGTTTTTTGTTTATTATTGCATTACATAACAACAGGGGATATTTTAGAATTAGAAATGTGATAGTAAAGGAGTTGAAATGAATCATATTTATCAGCTATGGAAAAAGTGTAATAAGGGCTCCGCCAATCGTGTGGTTCAAGTAGGAGATTCGGAGCAAGTGTAGTGTTAACCTTTATAGGGGAGGCTGCGCTCAGGGCCCCGAGGCTATATTTATAGGATATATTTAAAGTCCAATGAACAGGAGAATTACTGTAGTTAACTTAAAAAGGAGGGACCTACGAGGCAAAATTAGAGTTACACATGTAGGATGAGATATGACCTCACAATTATAGGAAAGGGAGGTATAATTAAGAACAAATTGGGATCCTTTAGACATAATATAATAAAATATTAATAGTATAATGAATAGGTAGTGCGAATTGTAGCATAACCAGTATCTGGGACAGGTAAGTGCAAGTGTATGCCTTTGGATTAAAGTTAATCTTGATATATATCTCAGCGTTGGCAGTTGTAGGTGTTAGGACATTAGAGGGGTCTGATGTATATACACATTTAGGGAGAGGGATCTGCCCCGCTATCTCGGCCGCCGACAGCAGGACACCATCCCGAAGTGATAAGCTAAACCACTGAGGAGATAAATATATATAATCCTATAACTGCAAGATGTTTTAGATGACATGCTTATAACAACATAAGTGGGTGGTAAATGGATTTATATGTGATAGACTTTATGAGGCAATCACTTTTGTTAACCAACAATAGGATCCCATGTAACCCACATAGCTATGAAATTTGAAGCAGATATTGTTTCAGGGAAGGTGTAGTTTTAAGTAGAGAGCTTTGGAGTCCTCTGATGGACATGCCCAGATTGCTGGTAAACATTATGTTAATTTAAGGCAATAGAAATATTTCTTCTGTTATGTGTGATCAGTCCACGGGTCATCATTACTTCTGGGATATAACTCCTCCCCAACAGGAAATGCAAGAGGATTCACCCAGCAGAGCTGCATATAGCTCCTCCCCTCTACGTCACTCCCAGTCATTCTCTTGCACCCAAAGACTAGATAGGATGTGTGAGAGGACTATGGTGATTATACTTAGTTTTTATAACTTCAATCAAAAGTTTGTTATTTTACAATAGCACCGGAGCGTGTTATTGCCTCTCTGGCAGAGTTTGAAGAAGAATCTACCAGAGTTTTTACTATGATTTTAACCGGAGTAGTTAAGATCATATTGCTGTTTCTCGGCCATCTGAGGGAGGTAAAAGCTTCAGATCAGGGGACAGCGGGCAGATGAATCTGCATTGAGGTATGTAGCAGTTTTTATTTTCTGAATGGAATTGATGAGAAAATCCTGCCATACCGTTATAATGACATGTATGTATACTCTACACTTCAGTATTCTGGGGATGGTATTTCACCGGAATTACTCTGTTAAAAGTACATTAAACCTTTTAATAGGTATTTATTATGTTAAACGTTTTTGCTGGAATGTAGAATCGTTTGCATTTTCTGAGGTACTGAGTGAATAAATATTTGGGCATTATTTTTCCACTTGGCAGTTGCTTGTTTTAATTGTGACAGTTTCGTTTCTCTCTCACTGCTGTGTGTGAGGGGGAGGGGCCGTTTTTGGCGCTCTTTGCTACGCATCAAAAATTTCCAGTCAGTTACTCTTGTATTTCCTGCATGATCCGGTTCATCTCTAACAGAACTCAGGGGTCTTCAAACTTCTTTGGAGGGAGGTAGATTCTCTCAGCAGAGCTGTGAGACTTATATATTGACGTTTATTAAAAACGTTGCTCTGTAATTTTTATGTTTCAAATTTAATTATTGTTACTTTACTAATGGGAACAAACCTTTGCTAAAAGTTGTGTTGTTTTTAAGGATTGATGCTATAACTGTCTTTCAGTTCATTATTTCAACTGTCATTTAATCGTTTAGTGCTTCTTTGAGGCACAGTACGTTTTTGTTAAATAAGATTGTAACCAAGTTGCAAGTTTATTGCTAGTGTGTTAAACATGTCTGATTCAGAGGAAGATATCTGTGTCATTTGTTCCAATGCCAAGGTGGAGCCCAATAGAAATGTATGTACTAACTGTATTGATGCTACTTTAAATAAAAGCCAATCTGTACAAATTGAACAAATTTCACCAAACAGCGAGGGGAGAGTTATGCCGACTAACTCGCCTCACGTGTCAGTACCTGCATCTCCCGCCCGGGAGGTGCGTGATATTATGGCGCCTAGTACATCTGGGCGGCCATTACAGATAACATTACAAGATATGGCTACTGTTATGACTGAAGTTTTGGCTAAATTACCAGAACTAAGAGGCAAGCGTGATCACTCTGGGGTGAGAACAGAGTGCGCTGATAATACTAGGGCCATGTCTGATACTGCGTCACAGCTTGCAGAGCATGAGGACGGAGAGCTTCATTCTGTGGGTGATGGTTCTGATCCAAACAGATTGGATTCAGATATTTCAAATTTTAAATTTAAATTGGAGAACCTCCGTGTATTACTAGGGGAGGTTTTAGCGGCTCTTAATGATTGTAACACTGTTGCAATACCAGAGAAATTGTGTAGGTTGGATAAATACTTTGCGGTACCGGCGAGTACTGACGTTTTTCCTATACCTAAGAGACTAACTGAAATTGTTACTAAGGAGTGGGATAGACCCGGTGTGCCGTTCTCACCCCCTCCAATATTTAGAAAGATGTTTCCAATAGACGCCACCACACGGGACTTATGGCAAACGGTCCCTAAGGTGGAGGGAGCAGTTTCTACTTTAGCTAAGCGTACCACTATCCCGGTGGAGGATAGCTGTGCTTTTTCAGATCCAATGGATAAAAAATTAGAGGGTTACCTTAAGAAAATGTTTGTTCAACAAGGTTTTATATTGCAACCCCTTGCATGCATCGCGCCGATTACGGCTGCGGCAGCATTTTGGATTGAGTCTCTGGAAGAGAACCTTAGTTCAGCTACCCTGGACGACATTACGGACAGGCTTAGAGTCCTTAAACTAGCTAATTCATTCATTTCGGAGGCCGTAGTACATTTAACCAAACTTACGGCTAAGAACTCAGGATTCGCCATTCAGGCACGTAGGGCGCTGTGGCTAAAATCCTGGTCAGCTGATGTAACTTCTAAGTCCAAATTACTTAATATACCTTTCAAGGGGCAAACTTTATTTGGGCCCGGTTTGAAAGAAATTATCGCTGACATTACAGGAGGTAAGGGCCACGCCCTGCCTCAAGACAAAGCCAAAGCTAAGGCTAGACAGTCTAATTTTCGTCCCTTTCGGAATTTCAAAGCAGGAGCAGCATCAACTTCCACTGCACCAAAACAGGAAGGAGCTGTTGCTCGTTACAGACAAGGCTGGAAACCTAACCAGTCCTGGAACAAGGGCAAGCAGGCCAGGAAACCTGCTGCTGCCCCAAAGACAGCATGAACCGAGGGCCCCCGATCCGGGACCGGATCTAGTGGGGGGCAGACTCTCTCTCTTCGCCCAGGCTTGGGCAAGAGATGTTCAGGATCCCTGGGCGCTAGAGATCATATCTCAGGGATACCTTCTAGACTTCAAATTCTCTCCCCCAAGAGGGAGATTTCATCTGTCAAGGTTGTCAACAAACCAGATAAAGAAAGAAGCGTTTCTACGCTGTGTACAAGATCTGTTATTAATGGGAGTGATCCATCCGGTTCCGCGGTCGGAACAAGGACAAGGGTTTTACTCAAACCTGTTTGTGGTTCCCAAAAAAGAGGGAACTTTCAGACCAATCTTGGATTTAAAGATCCTAAACAAATTCCTAAGAGTTCCATCGTTCAAAATGGAAACTATTCGGACAATTTTACCCATGATCCAAAAGGGTCAGTACATGACCACAGTGGATTTAAAGGATGCTTACCTTCACATACCGATTCACAAAGATCATTACCGGTATCTAAGGTTTGCCTTCTTAGACAGGCATTACCAGTTTGTAGCTCTTCCATTCGGATTGGCTACGGCTCCAAGAATCTTCACAAAGGTTCTGGGTGCCCTTCTGACGGTACTAAGACCGCGAGGAATTTCGGTAGCTCCGTACCTAGACGACATTCTGATACAAGCTTCAAGCTTTCAAACTGCCAAGTCTCATACAGAGTTAGTTCTGGCATTTCTAAGGTCGCATGGATGGAAAGTGAACGAAAAGAAGAGTTCTCTTTTTCCTCTCACAAGAGTTCCATTCTTGGGGACTCTTATAGATTCTGTAGAAATGAAGATTTATCTGACAGAAGACAGATTAACAAAGCTTCTAAATGCATGCCGTGTCCTTCATTCCATTCAACTCCCGTCAGTAGCTCAATGCATGGAGGTGATCGGCTTAATGGTAGCAGCAATGGACATAGTACCCTTTGCACGTCTACATCTCAGACCGCTGCAATTGTGCATGCTGAGTCAGTGGAATGGGGATTACTCAGACTTGTCCCCTACTCTGAATCTGGATCAAGAGACCAGAAACTCTCTTCTATGGTGGCTTTCTCGGCCACATCTGTCCAGGGGGATGCCATTCAGCAGGCCGGACTGGACAATTGTAACAACAGACGCCAGCCTACTAGGTTGGGGCGCTGTCTGGAATTCTCTGAAGGCTCAGGGACAATGGAATCAGGAGGAAAGTCTCCTACCAATAAACATTCTGGAATTAAGAGCAGTTCTCCATGCCCTTCTGGCTTGGCCCCAGTTAAAAACTCGGGGGTTCATCAGGTTTCAGTCGGACAACATCACGACTGTAGCTTACATCAACCATCAAGGAGGGACAAGAAGCTCCCTAGCAATGATGGAAGTATCAAAGATAATTCGCTGGGCAGAGTCTCACTCTTGCCACCTGTCAGCAATCCACATCCCGGGAGTGGAGAACTGCGAGGCGGATTTCTTGAGTCGCCAGACTTTTCATCCGGGGGAGTGGGAACTTCATCCGGAGGTCTTTGCCCAAATACTTCGACGTTGGGGCAAACCAGAGATAGATCTCATGGCGTCTCGCCAGAACGCCAAACTTCCTCGCTACGGGTCCAGATCCAGGGATCCGGGAGCGGTTCTGATAGATGCTTTAACAGCACCTTGGAACTTCGGGATGGCTTATGTGTTTCCACCCTTCCCGCTGCTTCCTCGATTGATTGCCAAAATCAAACAGGAGAGAGCATCAGTGATTCTAATAGCGCCTGCATGGCCACGCAGGACTTGGTATGCAGATCTAGTGGACATGTCATCCTGTCCGCCTTGGTCTCTACCTCTAAGACAGGACCTTCTGATACAGGGTCCATTCAAACATCAAAATCTAACTTCTCTGAAGCTGACTGCTTGGAAATTGAACGCTTGATTTTATCAAAACGTGGTTTTTCTGAGTCGGTTATTGATACCCTGATACAGGCTAGGAAGCCTGTTACCAGAAGGATTTACCATAAGATATGGCGTAAATACCTATACTGGTGCGAATCCAAAGGTTACTCCTGGAGTAAGGTTAGGATTCCTAGGATATTGTCCTTTCTACAAGAAGGTTTAGAAAAGGGTTTATCGGCTAGCTCATTAAAGGGACAGATCTCAGCTCTGTCCATCTTGTTACACAGGCGTCTGTCAGAAAATCCAGACGTCCAGGCCTTTTGTCAGGCTTTAGCTAGGATCAAGCCTGTGTTTAAAACTGTTGCTCCGCCATGGAGTTTAAACTTAGTTCTTAACGTTTTACAGGGTGTTCCGTTTGAACCCCTTCATTCCATTGATATAAAATTGTTATCTTGGAAAGTTCTGTTTTTAATGGCTATTTCCTCGGCTCGAAGAGTCTCTGAGTTATCAGCCTTACATTGTGATTCTCCTTATCTGATTTTTCACTCAGACAAGGTAGTTCTGCGTACTAAACCTGGGTTCTTACCTAAGGTAGTCACTAACAGGAATATCAATCAAGAGATTGTTGTTCCATCCTTGTGTCCAAATCCTTCTTCAAATAAGGAACGTCTTCTACACAATCTGGATGTAGTTCGTGCCCTCAAGTTCTACTTGCAGGCAACTAAGGATTTTCGACAAACGTCTTCCCTGTTTGTCGTGTACTCTGGTCAGAGGAGAGGTCATAAGGCTTCGGCTACCTCTCTCTCCTTCTGGCTTCGTAGCATAATTCGTTTAGCCTATGAGACTGCTGGACAGCAGCCTCCTGAAAGAATTACAGCTCATTCTACTAGAGCTGTGGCTTCCACTTGGGCCTTTAAGAATGAGGCCTCTGTTGAACAGATTTGCAAGGCTGCAACTTGGTCTTCGCTTCATACTTTTTCCAAATTTTACAAATTTGACACTTTTGCTTCTTCGGAGGCTATTTTTGGGAGAAAGGTTCTTCAGGCAGTGGTTCCTTCTGTATAATGAGCCTGCCTATCCCTCCCGTCATCCGTGTACTTTTGCTTTGGTATTGGTATCCCAGAAGTAATGATGACCCGTGGACTGATCACACATAACAGAAGAAAACATAATTTATGCTTACCTGATAAATTCCTTTCTTCTGTTGTGTGATCAGTCCACGGCCCGCCCTGTTTTAAGGCAGGTAAATATCTTTTAAATTATACTCCAGTCACCACTTCACCCTTGGTTTCTCCTTTCTCGTTGATTCTTGGTCGAATGACTGGGAGTGACGTAGAGGGGAGGAGCTATATGCAGCTCTGCTGGGTGAATCCTCTTGCATTTCCTGTTGGGGAGGAGTTATATCCCAGAAGTAATGATGACCCGTGGACTGATCACACAACAGAAGAAAGGAATTTATCAGGTAAGCATAAATTATGTTTTTAGCAAGTTTAAAAAACAGACAGTGTGAAAAAAGAGACTTTAACTCCAGATACATAACTGCAGGATCTCGCAATGGCTATATATAAACTGCCGCTTAACATTTAACTAACTTTAAGGCAATATAATATAGATTCTAATACAGAAAAGCTTGGAACGGCAAGAACATAAACAAAACATAAAGGGACATCAATCCCATGGATAATTCTTAGTTAGGAAGCGGTGCACTTAGTATAGGCAATAAAGCATTCAATAGTTAGTGTGCACAGAGGGAGCCTCCTTGAATGGACACCGTATCCATACTGTTCATTAAGGCAGTTCAAAGGGTGCCGCTGTTAGCAGCAAGCAGAGGCTGCAAGTAGGGGAGTCCATCGCAAGGTACCTCAATGCATCTAGAGAGAGCAGCCCCCAGGATCCCAGTTCTGGCGTAGGAGCGGTGAGTGTGAACTAACAGCTGATATGACTGGGACTTGTGGGGACCGCGCTACTCGCGGCTGTGTGAATCTGTATAGCTGCATGCAGTCATCAGCCAGGATCACCTCACCAATCTGTGCCCTCGGCAGTCGGGTTGTAGTGGAAGTGGAGCTGCGGGTGATGATGCCTTTTCTCCGGGCTGTCTCCCATTGATTGTGGCTGACTATAGCGTAGGTTGTGTTAGCGAATTTGATCTCCAGAGCCTCGGGTACTATAGGAATAGGGTTGGAGTCCCTCTGGGTTGGCTTAGTAATAGGCATCAAGCATGGAGGTACAGGCGCAGTTCCTTGGGGTGTCGGAAAAATCTCAAGAGGCTGTTGTGGGGCGCAATCATCTTTGCCATGAAATGCTATGTACAATTCTTCCTCAAAGGCTACTCTGTGTGCTTCAAGTAAGCATCGCAGCTCCTCTAGAAGAAAGGTTGCAATCTCCATGTCTCATCTGGTATATGGCGGGCCAGTAGCGTAGAACGTTTTGTGATTATATTTGTACTGCAGTGATTGATGAGGTAACACTGCGTCCTAACGACAGGACCGTCAAGGGTACCCGCCGGGGGGTCTTAGTGGTGATAATAGTCCTCATAGATTGGAAGCCTGGATGTAGTTAGAGAATATTGTAGCCACAAGGTCTTTAAAATGGCCACCGCTCATATAGATTCAGGATGGAGCTCCGGTCCTAAGTCAAAGAAGTGGCCCCCTGCATTAAATTCAGCTTCCACGGCTAATGAACCAAAGTCCAGGGTATGCATGGGCAGCTTTGCAGAGTTCATCTCAACAAAAAGTAGCAAATAAAGATGATTACAGTACAATTAGAGTCAGAGCATACAAATTGTGCGGCCATTCTCTGGCTCTCCAGGCTCCGCCCCCAGTTCAATGTATTTTGAAAGTACAAAGTTACACAGTGACATAAAGCCATGAAATTTATAAGGGCATTTTATCAACAAAAAGGGATACTAGCAACTGACTTAAAAACATGACTATCAAACATTATCCTAGTGATTTACCTTATAAGCCTCAACGATGCTGCCATCCAAACCAAATCAGAATTCATATCATGCCGATGTAAATTTGCATGTGTTTTGGATAATTGATTGATAGCCTAATTTGTATTGTGCGTAATTAAATAATAGCCTCTTTTGTATTGTGTATAATTAATTGATAGCATTATTGCTGTGCATTGTTTTGATTATTTTCCTATCCTTTGTGTGCATGTGTTTTTCATTTTCAAAATTATAACATTTGCTGTGCATTGTTTTCATTCTTTTCCTATCCTTTGTGTGCATGTTTTTCATTTTCCAAACTGTAACAATTGCTGTGCATTGTTTTGATTATTTTCCTATCCTTTGTTTGCATGTGTTTTTCATTTTCAAAATTATAACATTTGCTGTGCATTGTTTTCATTCTTTTCCTATCCTTTGTGTGCATGTGTTTTTCATTTCCCTAAACTGTAACAATTGCTGTGCAGTGTTTTCATTCTTTTCCTATCCTTTGTGTGCATGTGTTTTTCATTTCCCTAAACTGTAACAATTGTTGTGCATTGTTTTGATTATTTTCCTATCCTTTGTGTGCATGTGTTTTTCATTTTCAAAATTATAACATTTGCTGTGCATTGTTTTCATTCTTTTCCTATCCTTTGTGTGCATGTGTTTTTCATTTTCCAAACTGTAACAATTGCTGTGCATTGTTTTGATTATTTTCCTATCCTTTGTGTGCATGTGTTTTTCATTTTCAACATTATAACATTTGCTGTGCAAAGGATATGAAAAGAATGAAAACACTGCACACAAAGGATAGGAAAAGAATGAAAACAATGCACAGCAAATGTTATAATTTTGAAAATGAAAAACACATTTAAACAATGTTTTCATTCTTTTCCTATCCTTTGTGTGCATGTGTTTTTCATTTCCCTAAACTGTAACAATTGCTGTGCATTGTTTTGATTATCTTCCTATCCTTTGTGTGCATGTGTTTTTCATTTTCAAAATTATAACATTTGCTGTGCATTGTTTTCATTCTTTTCCTATCCTTTGTGTGCATGTGTTTTTCATTTCCCTAAACTGTAACAATTGAAAAATAAATACATATTTGTTTTCCATAGAGTTTTATTAGGTGACATGATCGACTCGAGCAGCACCGAATATAGCAGTTACCCGATTTCCATTGACTACTATAGGATCCGCGACCTCTGAGGCGGCGGATTGAAAATGAGGTACGCTGCGTCGGATAAGATGCGAGCGTAAGTGGTCATTTTTTGATAACTATCAGAAAGCTTCTAATTGTGTCGAAGAGCAGGCCGAAAGCAATGAATTCCGCAAGTTTTCCAGAGGTTTTCGACTCGAACCGATCTGCATCGAATTGAGAGCGCCGAATCGTATGTTACGTCACAAAAATCAACTTCTTCCGATTTAGACACTTTGATAACTGAGGCGAAGCAATTTTGCGACGTGTACGACGCGGATTTCCGGCGGATTTGAAGTAGACACTTTGATAACTACCCCCCATGGCTTTTAAATTAACTGAAGAAAAATGGGTGAGTGATATTGATGAGGCCTTTAAGCCTGCAATCAATATTGATGAAACTAACATTGAAGAAAAAAGAAATAATGTTTTTTCAGCATTTAAAGAGTATAAGAAAAAGGCAATTAAAGAATTAAAAATCAAGTGGGAGCTAGCTAGCTTACAAAGATATGTTAAAGAGGAATTGATTCCTAGGGGCCTGAGGATTAGATTGGACCCAGGGATCAATTTAAGAGGTGTGGAAGCAAATTCCGATTTTATCCAAAAATGGAATGCCATCTTAACTAGATGCACATTGGAGTTAATGCAGTTAATGATAGATGAGGACGAGAAAAGGCTAGAGGAGAGTAAATTAGAAACTAATAAGATATATGAGCAGGTAAATCTTTTTGCTAATGACCCAGCCTTTGAGAAACTTAATAAAGAGGCACAGAAGAGCTTAGAAAAGCTGCAGAGTGAAATTAAGTTTAGGAAAAGGCGTAAAATGGTGAGGGATCAGGATGATTTTAAGAAAGGCACAATATATCTGTATAGGAACAATAACAGTACTAGATACGCATATGACTCAGGTACAGACAACTCTGAGAGTGAACTGGAAAGTGGCCCTCAAAATATCAGAAACGCTATACAGGCAAGGATCCCTTTAGGGGTAGGACAAGGAGAGGAGGGAGACGAAAGAGGGGGAGGTGGTCCTTCTTACCCCAACAGACAGAGACAGAAAGGCAGGGGAGGGAGGTACAGAAACAGCCCCCAATATCAGATGACAACCAGGAATCAGAGGAAAGAGAGTCAGTTTTGGGACAGTACCAACTTGCTAATGGTTCAGATGAAATGTCTGTTGTGAATTTATCAAAAATTAACCTAAACGTGTCACACATTAATCTCTTGAAAAAAGGACTGTTATTCTGCCCGGCCAGTGGTCTTGACAAATTTGAGTTTGTGAAGGATTTGAACTTATATGCTAGGAAAATTATTTTGAAAAAAATTTGGGGAAATAAATCCAATAGTGAGGAGCTAGCAGATATGAAATATGAAATAGTCGATTTAAAGGAGTGATCCGGAAACCAGCAGGTAGTTTAAAATGTCCTTTATTACAAATTCTTTTAAAACATATTTGCAGCTTCAGCTCCAGTTACAGTCATCCTTAGGTAGGCTTGTCACTAATGCTGACATGTTTTGGCTACTTCTGCCGTAATCATAGCTGATGCTATGACTGTTTACATCTTGGCGTTTGGGAAACCATGGACGTTTTCCAGGGTTTGGACCAATGGGTTGAGGTTCACATCACCATATGGCTGCGTTTTGTGGATGATATCCTAGTTCTGTGGAAAGGCGATGCTGAATCAGCAGGAAAATTTGTTGAGCTACTGAACAACAACAATAGGAATTTGTTCCTAACTCACCAAATAAGTGATAGGGAAGCAACCTTTTTGGACCTGCAGATAACAATTGAGAATGGAGTTTTAAAAACAAAGGTGTTTCGTAAAGAAACAGCAACAAACAGCTTGCTACATGCAACAAGTCACCACCCTGTAGCTCTTAAAAATGGGATTCCAGTGGGACAGTTCTTGAGACTGAAGAGATGCTGTTCCACGGAATCCGATTTTGTGCCAGGCGACCGAAATGGCCCAAAGGTTTCTCCAAAGAGGATATTCTAGGAAACGGATATGTAAGGGATGGGTCAGAGCTCGACAAACACCGAGAAGCCAATTGCTGTACAAAAAAGTAAATAAATCTCCAGCTGAGAATTAAATTCGACTTATCACTAAGTACAATTCCCATTGGGATAAACTTTGTGATATACTTAAGAAGCATTGGCATATCTTGGCAAATGACAGCACTATTGCTAGATTCATCCCCAAATACCCTCTATTAACAGCTAAAAGAGCGCCCAGTGTAAAAGACAGGCTGGTACATAGCAAGTTTCAAAAAGATACTCCAAAAAACTGGTTAACGAAAACACAGATCAGAAAGGGGTGCCAACCATGTGGCCACTGCGTATATTGTAAATATATAGTCAAAGTCTCAAATTTTTGCACAGAATATTCGGATAGGACTTACTATATAAATGAAAGGATTGTCTGTAACACCATGAATGTCATTTATATGTTACACTGTTCGTGTCCCAAATTTTACATTGGGAAAACTACACGTGAGTTGAAGGATAGAGTTAGGGAGCATAGAGATAGCATCAAGGATAAGGACCAAGATAGCCCGGTGGCTAGGCACTTTCAAACAATGCATAACTCTAACTTTTCTCAGCTTAAAGTATTAGGTATTGAACATATCAGACCTAGGAGGAGAGGAGGCAACGTTGATCAGTTATTACTCCAGCATGAATCACGCTGGATGTTTAGACTCAACACTCTCAACGAAAAGATTGAATATTCCTGTTTTCTATAGTTACTCAAGCACAAGTATTGTTATGTGAGTTAGTACATCATGTTACTATGCCTTAGATTTATGCGGCTGGGGGAATGTCTTAGCCCCATATGAAGGTTAACAACACTATGTGAAGTTATCAGTTTGCTGATTATATGTAACATCTTGTAATAATCTATTTAGCCATGTAGGTGTCGATTTTACAATGACAAGAATGTTTTCAATGTATGTATATTGTAGCCATGTTATGTATCACAATAGCGCAACTTCCCTTTATAAGTATTTAAAGACCAGTGGTGCTGGCAACACGATACATCTGATGAAGCCCTAAGTCCAGCCCTGGAAGGGGGAGGGGCGAAACGCGTAATGACTGGATTACACTAACAGCGTGGTAACGCTATCATGGTGGAGCAGCTTTGGTAGTTACCAGGACAGTCTGTCTACATACCACTGGCGTGTCAAGTGAAGCTCTGCACAGGCTGGTTTGCATCACAGTCTATTATACTACGGAAGGGATCCGTGTTCGGAAGGTACCCGTAGCGATATTGAAAGAGTAAAGGTAAGCCGTGCAGCAATAAGTCTTGCACCCAGTGGTTTCTTTATCAGCAAAGTAATAAGAAGTTTGGCATTTGCGTACTGTTCATCAGAGATACTCTCATATTGGAACGGAGTCCGGTTACCGGAAGTACTCCTGAAAGCTTTGGAGAGTTAAGGACGGTATTGTTGTGGTTCACTTTGACCGGAGCGTGTTGCATACACTAAGTACCCGGAGACTCAGGTGGACTGTTGAATAGCCGGCTAATTCACTAACTAGCATGCTGATTTTTCTTTGGGGGAAATGTGACAGTTTATACATCGCTGTACGGAATCACCATCTGCTCTGTGTGTGGCTATTGTTTTTAATAAAAGTATATATGTCAAGGCAAACCCTGTGAGTGTATCACTGATGCATTAATTGTGTGGTAAAATTATCTGGTGCAGCCATGTCCTGCTTTGGTTCATAAGAATAGTTATGAACCCTATCTTCTAAGTTGTACATATTTAAATTAGGACTGCTAGCACGGATTATTATTCTCTTTACACAGTAATCTGAGTGCCCCCTGCCCTTGTTTAAAATATATATATATATATATATATATATATATATATATATATATATATATATATATATATATATATATATATATATATATATATATATATATATATACATACTGTATACACACACATTTGAACCCTTTCTAGTTGAATACCTGAAAATATCCCCTTAAGGACTGGGAATTTCAGACTAAAACTTCCCCAAAAAAGAGCATGTTTAGCATTGTTGCCATCACTACATTTTAACAGAAATAGAGCCTTGTTTTTTTTTTTTTTAGTTACCTATTAAAACTATATATTTTTTAGAAGACAACCCAAAGTATTGATCTAGGCCAATTTTTGTATTTAGAAATAGATACAAAGAAGACAGAGTTTTCAAAAACTTTCCTGCGCTGCCTAGTTTTGGTTAGCCTTAACTCCTGAAATATCAACCCCAATTGATATTGAGTACGTTTGTGAAAAAGAGAGTTTAGGAGTATGGGGCGCAAATAAATGCTACAACCTTAAAAGAGTTTTTAAAATGTGTTGCTATATGGTTAGAGAACTAAAATAAAAGATACCTTTTCATATAAAATAAAGTTATCTTTATTGGTACAATAATGAATGAACAAATGTGTGTTTGATCAATTCCTTTCAATCGGTATACGGATATATATATACAATCCTGTACTTATATCTATAGATCTGTCTATAAAAAGTCTGTAAAAAATCTGTAATTTTTTTTTATTTTTTATATAAAAAAAGTTAAAAATACATAAAGATCATAGACTGGATATATCCTGTCTAGGTAGGAGAAGACCCTGACTAAGCGAAGTATATATGTGTTGGGAAAAGTATTCCACAAGTAATCTTAAAACGTGTAGTCGAAATAGATTTGCTAGTATATATGCAATACACCTAGTACATAAAAACCTAGTGTAGTGTAGATAAACAATTCCACTCCCAATTGTATAACACGTCAGTGGAAGTAATTTTTCCTTATCAGTTCCTATTATTTTAAAAACACTATAATAAAAGCGTCTTTCATCGCCTTTAGTATAAAAAATATGTGCTTGTTGGATATATATTGATAATATATTGATAAAACGTAGATATATTAGGTTTAAAGAACTGATAATCAGAATTAGTGCACGTAAAATGCGGTTCACAGTCACTGAATGTATGGTTAATAAATTATTTTGCTGCAAAATACAGTCGGCCGACTGAAAGGTAAAAGACTATTATTTTTCTTCAAATGGTCATCATTATTATAGTTTTATGAGTCTATTCCTTTTTGCTATTGTAATTAATAGCTGTATGCTGGGAATGTTTTTTACGTTGCCCGGGTTGTTTTAAACGTTGCCAGGGCTCCTAGACCGTAGAGCCCTGGCAACGTTTAAAACAACCCGGGCAACGTAAAAAACATTCCCAGCATACAGCTATTAATTACAATAGCAAAAAGGAATAGACTCATAAAACTATAATAATATAGCACATATTTTTTATACTAAAGGCGATGAAAGACGCTTTTATTATAGTGTTTTTAAAATAATAGGAACTGATAAGGAAAAATTACTTCCACTGACGTGTTATACAATTGGGAGTGGAATTGTTTATCTACACTACACTAGGTTTTTATGTACTAGGTGTATTGCATATATACTAGCAAATCCATTTCGACTACACGTTTTAAGATTACTTGTGGAATACTTTTCCCAACACATATATACTTCACTTAGTCAGGGTCTTCTCCTACCTAGACAGGATATATCCAGAAAAATTCTTCCAATCTTTTACATTTACATGCAATTTTACTACTCTCCTCTATGATCTTTATGTATTTTTAACTTTTTTTATATAAAAAATAAAAAAAATTACAGATTTTTTACAGACTTTTTATAGACAGATCTATAGATATAAGCACAGGATTGTATATATATATATATATATCCGTATACCGATTGAAAAGAATTGATCAAACACACATTTGTTCATTCATTATTGTACCAATAAAGATAACTTTATTTTATATGAAAAGGTATCTTTTATTTTAGTTCTTTAACCATATAGCAACACATTTTAAAAACTCTTTTAAGGTTGTAGCATTTATTTGCGCCCCATACTCCTAAACTCTCTTTTTCACAATTTTTGTATTTGCAGAGACAAAAAGAAGTGAGGGCACTAGCCAGCTAAAGATATCAAGTCTACTCGTAAAAGTTACAAAATAAAAACAAAATTTATGCTTACCCGATAAATTTCTTTCTTTTGCGATGTACCGAGTCCACGGTTTCATCCATTACTTGTGGGATATTATCCTTCCCTACGGGAAGTGGCAAAGAGAGCACCCACAGCAGAGCTGTCTATATAGCTCCTCCCTTAACTCCACCCCCCAGTCATTCGACCGAAGGCTTAGGAAGAAAAAGGAGAAACTATAAGGTGCAGAGGTGACTGAAGTTTTCAATAAAAAATACTACCTGTCTTGAGTAGACAGGACGGGCTGTGGACTCGGTACATCGCAAAAAAAAATAAATTTATCAGGTAAGTATAAATTTTTGATATACCGAGTCCACGGTTTCATCCATTACTTGTGGGATACCAATATCAAAGCTTTAGGACACGGATGAAGGGAGGGACAAGACAGGAACCTAAACGGAAGGCACCACTGCTGAATAGACAATGAACAATGAAGATGTTTGACGGAAATCTTTGGTTGCTTGTAATTAAAACTTCAAAGCACGAACAACGTCTAAGTTGTGCAACAGACGTTCCTTCTTAGAAGAAGGATTAGGACACAGAGAAGGAACAACAATTTCCTGATTGATATTCCTATTAGAAACAACCTTAGGAAGGAATCCAGGTTTGGTACGCAAAACCACCTTATCCGCATGGAAAACAGGATAAGGTGAGTCGCACTGTAATGCAGATAATTCAGAAACTCTTCGAGCCGAAGAGATAGCTACTAAAAACAGAATTTCCAAGATAGAAGCTTAATATCTATGGAATGCATGGGTTCAAACGGAAGCCCTTGAAGAACCTTAAGAACTAAATTTCAATTCCATCGCGGAGCAACAGGTTTAAACACAGGCTTGATACTAACTAAAGCCTGACAGAACGCCTGGACGTCTGGGACATCTGCCAGACGCTTCTGCAATAGAATAGACAAAGCAGATATCTGTCCCTTTAAGGAACTAGCTGATAACACCTTCTCCAATCCTTCTTGGAGAAAGGACAAAATCCTAGGAATCCTGATCTTACTCCATGAGTAACCCTTGGATTCACACCAATAAAGATATTTACGCCATATCTTATGATAGATTTTCCTGGTGACAGGCTTTCGAGCCTGAATCAAGGTATCTATGACCGACTCAGAGAAACCCCGCTTCGATAAAATCAAGCGTTCAATCTCCAAGCAGTCAGTCGCAGAGAAACTAGATTTGGATGCTTGAATGGACCTTGAATCAGAAGGTCCTGTCTCAGCAGCAGAGTCCATGGTGGAAAGGATGACATGTCCACCAGATCTGCATACCAAGTCCTGCGTGGCCATGCAGGTGCTATCAAAATCACCGAAGCTCTCTCATGTTTGATTCTGGCAATCAAGCGAGGAAGGAGAGGGAATGGTGGAAACACATACGCCAGGTTGAATGACCAGGGTACTGCTAGAGCATCTATCAGTACTGCCTGGGGATCCCTTGACCTGGACTCGTAACAAGGAAGCTTGGCGTTCTGATGAGACGCCATCAGATCCAATTCTGGTGTGCCCCATAGCTGAATCAGTTGAGCAAACCCCTCCGGATGGAGCTCCCACACCCCGGATGAAAAGTCTGATGACTTAGAAAATCCACCTCCCAGTTCTCTACCCCTGGGATATGGATTGCTAATAGATGGCAAGAGTGAGTCTCTGTCCATCAGATTATTTTGGAAACTTCTATCATCGCTAGGGAACTCCTTGTTCCCCCCTGATGATTGATATAAGCTACAGTCGTGATGTTGTCCGACTGAAATCTGATGAATTTGGCCGAAGCCAGCTGAGGCCACGCCTGAAGAGCATTGAATATCGCTCTCAGTTCTAGAATGTTTATCGGAAGGAGGGCCTCCTCCTGAGTCCACAAACCCTGTGCTTTCAGGGAGTTCCAGACTGCACACCAGCCCAGTAGACTGGCGTCTGTGGTCACTATGACCCACGCTGGCCTGCGGAAACACATTCCCCGGGACAGGTGATTCTGTGACAACCACCGAAGAAGAGAATCTCTGGTCTCCTGATCCAGATCTATCTGAGGAGATAAATCTGCATAATCCCCATTCCACTGATTGAGCATGCATAGTTGCAGTGGTCTGAGATGTAAGCGAGCAAACGGAACTATATCCATTGCCGCTACCATTAGTCCGATTTCCTCCATACACTGAGCCACTGACGGCCGAAGAATGGAATGAAGAGCTCGGCAGGTGGAGAATGTTTGATTTCCTGACCTCCGTCAGAAATATTTTCATTTCCACCGAGTCTATCAGTGTCCCTAGGAAGGAAACTCTTGTGAGAGGAGAAAGAGAACTCTTTTTTATGTTCACCTTCCACTCATGAGATCTCAGAAAAGCAAACACGATGTCCGTGTGAGACTTGGCTAGTTGGAAAGTCGACGCTTGAATTAAGATGTTGTCTAGATAAGGCACCACAGCTATGACCCGCGGCCTTAGAACCACTAGAAGGGACCCTAGCACCTTTGTGAAAATTCTGGGAGCCATGGCCAACCCGAAGGGAAGGGCCAAGAACTGGTAATGCCTGTCCAGAAAGGCGAACCTGAGAAACTGGTGATGATCTCTTTGAATAGGGATGTGTAGGTACGCATCCTTTAAGTCCACGGTGGTCATATATTGACCCTCCTGGATCATTGGTAGAATAGTCCGAATGGTCTCCATCTTGAAGGATGGGACTCTGAGGAATTTGTTTAGGATCTTGAGATCTAAGATTGGTCTGAAAGTTCCCTCCTTTTTGGGAAACACAAACAGGTTGGAGTAAAACCCTTGCCCTTGTTCCGCTTTCAGAATCACTCCCATGGTATGTAGGTCTTCTACACAGCATAAGAACGCCTCTCTTTTTGTCTGGTTTGCAGACAATTGAGAAAGATGAAATCTCCCCCTTGGGGGAGAATCTTTGAAGTCCAGAAGGTATCCCTGGAAAACGATTTCTAAGGCCCAGGAATCCTGAACATCTCTTGCCCAAGCCTGAGCAAAGACAGAGAGTCTGCCCCTACTAGATCCGGTCCCGGATCGGGGTCTACCCCTTCATGCTGTCTTGGTGGCAGCAGCAGGCTTCTTGGCCTGTTTACCCTTATTCCAAGCCTGGTTAGGTCTCCAGACTGACTTGGATTGAGCAAAATTCCCCTCTTGCTTTGCAGCAGGGGAAGAGGAAGCGGGACCACCCTTGAAGATTCGAAAGGAACAAAAATTATTTAATTTGATCCTCATTTTATTTGTCTTATCTTGTGGGAGGGCATGGCCTTTCCCTCCAGTGATGTCTGAAATGATCTCTTTCAGTTCAGGCCCGAATAGGGTCTTACCTTTGAAAGGGATAGTCAAAAGCTTAGATTTTGATGACACATCGGCCAACCAGGACTTAAGCCATAACGCTCTATGCGCTAAAATGGCAAAACCTGAATTCCTTGCCGCTAATTTAGCCAGTTGAAAAGCGGCATCTGTAATGAAAGAATTAGCTAGCTTAAGAGCCTTAATTCTATCCAGAATATCATCTAATGGGGTCTCCACCTGAAGAGCCTCTTCCAGAGCCTCGAACCAAAAGGCAGCTGCAGTGGTTACAGGAACAATGCACGCTATAGGCTGGAGAAGAAAACCCTGATGAACAAAAATTTTCTTTAGGAGCCCCTCTAATTTTTTATCCATAGGATCTTTGAAAGCACAACTGTCCTCAATAGGTATAGTTGTACGCTTGGCCAGAGTAGAAATAGCCCCCTCCACCTTAGGGACCGTCTGCCACGAGTCCCACATGGTGTCGGATATGGGAAACATTTTCTTAAAAGTAGGAGGGGGAGCGAACGGAATACCTGTCTATCCCACTCCTTAGTAACAATGTCCGAAATCCTCTTAGGGACCGGAAAAACATCAGTGTAGACAGGAATCTCTAGGTATTTGTCCATTTTACACAATTTCTCTGGTACAACAATAGGGTCTCAATCATCCAGAGTCGCTAACACCTCCCTGAGCAACAAGCGGAGGTGTTCTAGCTTAAATATAAAGGCCGTCATATCAAAGTCTGTCTGAGGGAACATCTTTCCTGAGTCAGAAATCTCACCCTCAGACAGCAAATCCCTCACCCCTACTTCAGAACATTGTGAGGGTACATCGGATACGGCTACTAAAGCATCAGAGGGCTCAGCATTTGTTCTTAACCCAGAGCTACTGCGGTTAGAATTCATAACTGCGGTCATGTCTTGCAAGGTGAAAGAATTAGACGCACTAGAGGTACTTAGCGTCACTTGTGCGGGCGTTACTGGTTGTGACACTTGGGGAGAACTAGATGGCATAACCTGATTTCTTTCTGTCTGAGAATCATCTAGCGCCACACTTTTATAAGTCAAAATATGCTGTTTGCAATTTATAGACATATCAGTACATGTGGGACACATTCTAAGAGGGGGTTCCACAATGGCTTCTAAACATATTGAACAAGGAGTTTCCTCAATGTCAGACATGTTGAACAGGCTAGTAATGAGACGAGCAAGCTTGGAAAACACTTTATTCAATGAAAAAACAACATTTTTTAAAAAACGGTACTGTGCCTTTAAGAGAAAAAAAGCATACACGTTCTGCAAAACTGCTTAAAAATGCATCAAACTTTCCAAATTTTTTACAGCAGATTCAACAAGCTTTAGTAAGATTGCCCCACAAGTAAATGAAACATTTAACCCCTTAACATGGAAACCGGAATGACAAAGTGCCAAGAAACCGAAAAAACTCTGTCAGCACCTTGCCACAGCTCTGCTGTGGCTCCTACCTGCCCTTAGGGATTGGAATTGTGGGGTAAAAGCTTTGTTTTGGCCCAAAAGATGTATCAGGACCCTCCGGTATTGTAGCTTGCTGCTTGACAAGGAAAAACAACTGCACATCTGAGGCGCAAAATTAGGCCCCTCCCACCTCACTCGATGTTTCTGGGGGCTTCAAAAAACACACTAAAGTGTTTCAACTAGCCATGTGGGTTCTAAAACTCCAAATATGCCAAGTGAACCCTCAAAAAATTGTCCCTCAAAAACATTATCCATAGCACTCTCAGTACACACAAACGTTTGCTTATTTATCTCAGAATTAAGTGTCAACCGGGAATTCAATTAGCCCTTTATGCAAGCTAGTAATACCACTATAAGTCTATGATTACAGCTTACCCTTCCCCTCATGGGGATACTGTCAGCCTTTCTGAAATATCACAGTCTCTCCAGAAAAAATGACTGAACATACCTCATTGCTGCATAGCATGAAAACTGTTCCTCACACTGAAGTTTTCCTGTACTCCTCAGCCTCTGTGGAACAGCAGTGGATCTTAGTTACAAATGCTAAGATCATTATCCTTCAGGCAGAAATCTTCATCCATTTTCTGCCTGAGAGTAACTAGTACACACCGGTACCATTTAAAAATAACAAACTCTTGCTTGAAGAAAATAAAAACTGACAGTTTATCACCTCTTTCACTTTACCCTTCCTCTTGCTTAGAGCCGGCAAAGAGAATGACTGGGGGTGGAGTTAAGGGAGGAGCTATATAGACAGCTCTGCTGTGGGTGCTCTCTATGCCACTTCCTGTAGGGAAGGATAATATCCCACAAGTGATGGATGAAACCGTGGACTCGGTACATCTTGCAAAAGAAATATAATATTTATTAAAAGCTAAATAGCCAATATCTCAGTATCTTCATAAAAAGAGGGACGTCTCCCTTAAATATTTGATTTGATTATACAATTAATCAATTGCAATATAAACATTTTTTATAGTATCAAGTACACATAAGTTAACAAGTATCAACTGCACAGATGC
>NW_026511376.1:0-52500 GCF_027579735.1 Bombina bombina | reverse complement strand
CCACAAATCAGTTTAACGAATAGCCAAGAAGTGGGGTGATAAGAAAAAAAGTGCGAAGCATATAAAATAAGGAATTGGAATAATTGTGCTTTATACAAAAAAATCATAACCACCACAAAAAAGGGTGGGCCTCATGGACTCTTGTTAATATGAAAGAAATGAATTTATCAGGTAAGTTCTTACATAAATTATGTTTTCTTTCATGTAATTAACAAGAGTCCATGAGCTAGTGACGTATGGGATAATGACTACCCAAGATGTGGATCTTTCCACACAAGAGTCACTAGAGAGGGAGGGATAAAATAAAGACAGCCAATTCCTGCTGAAAATAATCCACACCCAAAATAAAGTTTAACAAAAAACATAAGCAGAAGATTCAAACTGAAACCGCTGCCTGAAGAACTTTTCTACCAAAAACTGCTTCAGAAGAAGAAAATACATCAAAATGGTAGAATTTAGTAAAAGTATGCAAAGAGGACCAAGTTGCTGCTTTGCAGATCTGGTCAACCGAAGCTTCATTCCTAAACGCCCAGGAAGTAGATACTGACCTAGTAGAATGAGCTGTAATTCTTTGAGGTGGAATTTTACCCGACTCAACATAGGCAAGATGAATTAAAGATTTCAACCAAGATGCCAAAGAAATGGCAGAAGCTTTCTGGCCTTTCCTAGAACCGGAAAAGATAACAAATAGACTAGAAGTCTTACGGAAAGATTTCGTAGCTTCAACATAATATTTCAAAGCTCTAACAACATCCAAAGAATGCAATGATTTCTCCTTAGAATTAGGACATAATGAAGGAACCACAATTTCTCTACTAATGTTGTTGGAATTCACAACTTTAGGTAAAAATTCAAAAGAAGTTCGCAACACCGCCTTATCCTGATGAAAAATCAGAAAAGGAGACTCACACGAAAGAGCAGATAATTCAGAAACTCTTCTAGCAGAAGAGATGGCCAAAAGGAACAAAACTTTCCAAGAAAGTAATTTAATGTCCAATGAATGCATAGGTTCAAACGGAGGAGCTTGAAGAGCTCCCAGAACCAAATTCAAACTCCAAGGAGGAGAAATTGACTTAATGACAGGTTTTATACGAACCAAAGCTTGTACAAAACAATGAATATCAGGAAGAATAGCAATCTTTCTGTGAAAAAGAACAGAAAGAGCGGAGATTTGTCCTTTCAAAGAACTTGCGGACAAACCCTTATCTAAACCATCCTGAAGAAACTGTAAAATTCTCGGTATTCTAAAAGAATGCCAAGAAAAATGATGAGAAAGACACCAAGAAATATAAGTCTTCCAGACTCTATAATATATCTCTCGAGATACAGATTTACGAGCCTGTAACATAGTATTAATCACGGAGTCAGAGAAACCTCTTTGACCAAGAATCAAGCGTTCAATCTCCATACCTTTAAATTTAAGGATTTCAGATCCGGATGGAAAAAAGGACCTTGTGACAGAAGGTCCGGTCTTAACGGAAGAGTCCATGGCTGGCAAGATGCCATGCGGACAAGATCCGCATACCAAAACCTGTGAGGCCATGCCGGAGCTATTAGCAGAACAAACGAGCATTCCCTCAGAATCTTGGAGATTACTCTTGGAAGAAGAACTAGAGGCGGAAAGATATAGGCAGGATGATACTTCCAAGGAAGTGATAATGCATCCACTGCCTCCGCCTGAGGATCCCGGGATCTGGACAGATACCTGGGAAGTTTCTTGTTTAGATGAGAGGCCATCAGATCTATCTCTGGGAGCCCCCACAATTGAACAATCTGAAGAAATACCTCTGGGTGAAGAGACCATTCGCCCGGATGCAACGTTTGGCGACTGAGATAATCCGCTTCCCAATTGTCTACACCTGGGATATGAACCGCAGAGATTAGAAAGGAGCTGGATTCCGCCCAAACCAAAATTCGAGATACTTCTTTCATAGCCAGAGGACTGTGAGTCCCTCCTTGATGATTGATGTATGCCACAGTTGTGACATTGTCTGTCTGAAAACAAATGAACGATTCTCTCTTCAGAAGAGGCCAAAACTGAAGAGCTCTGAAAACTGCACGGAGTTCCAAGATATTGATCGGTAATCTCACCTCCTGAGATTCCCAAACTCCTTGTGCCGTCAGAGATCCCCACACAGCTCCCCAACCTGTGAGACTTGCATCTGTTGAAATTACAGTCCAGGTCGGAAGAACAAAAGAAGCCCCCTGAATTAAACGATGGTGATCTGTCCACCACGTTAGAGAGTGCCGAACAATCGGTTTTAAAGATATTAATTGATATATCTTCGTGTAATCCCTGCACCATTGGTTCAGCATACAGAGCTGAAGAGGTCGCATGTGAAAACGAGCAAAGGGGATCGCGTCCGATGCAGCAGTCATAAGACCTAGAATTTCCATGCATAAGGCTACCGAAGGGAATGATTGAGACTGAAGGTTTCGACAGGCTGTAATCAATTTTAGACGTCTCTTGTCTGTTAAAGACAAAGTCACGGACACTGAATCTATCTGGAAACCCAGAAAGGTTACCCTTGTTTGAGGAATCAAAGAACTTTTTGGTAAATTGATCCTCCAACCATGATCTTGAAGAAACAACACAAGTCGATTCGTATGAGACTCTGCTAAATGTAAAGACGGAGCAAGTACCAAGATATCGTCCAAATAAGGAAATACCACAATACCCTGTTCTCTGATTACAGACAGAAGGGCACCGAGAATCTTTGTGAAAATTCTTGGAGCTGTAGCAAGGCCAAACGGTAGAGCCACAAATTGGTAATGCTTGTCTAGAAAAGAGAATCTCAGGAACTGATAATGATCTGGATGAATTGGAATATGCAGATATGCATCCTGTAAATCTATTGTGGACATATAATTCCCTTGCTGAACAAAAGGCAATATAGTCCTTACAGTTACCATCTTGAACGTTGGTATCCTTACATAACGATTCAATAATTTTAGATCCAGAACTGGTCTGAAGGAATTCTCCTTCTTTGGTACAATGAAGAGATTTGAATAAAACCCCATCCCCTGTTCCGGAACTGGAACTGGCATAATTACTCCAGCCAACTCTAGATCTGAAACACAATTCAGAAATGCTTGAGCTTTCACTGGATTTACTGGGACATGGGAAAGAAAAAATCTCTTTGCAGGAGGTCTCATCTTGAAACCAATTCTGTACCCTTCTGAAACAATGTTCTGAATCCAAAGATTGTGAACAGAATTGATCCAAATTTCTTTGAAAAAACGTAACCTGCCCCCTACCAGCTGAACTGGAATGAGGGCCGTACCTTCATGTGAACTTAGAAGCAGGCTTTGCCTTTCTAGCAGGCTTGGATTTATTCCAGACTGGAGATGGTTTCCAAACTGAAACTGCTCCTGAGGACGAAGGATCAGGCTTTTGTTCTTTGTTGAAACGAAAGGAACGAAAACGATTGTTAGCCCTGTTTTTACCTTTAGACTTTTTATCCTGTGGTAAAAAAGTTCCTTTCCCACCAGTAACAGTTGAAATAATAGAATCCAACTGAGAACCAAATAATTTGTTTCCCTGGAAAGAAATGGAAAGTAGAGTTGATTTAGAAGCCATATCAGCATTCCAAGTCTTAAGCCATAAAGCTCTTCTGGCTAAGATAGCCAGAGACATAAATCTAACATCAACTCTAATAATATCAAAAATGGCATCACAGATGAAATTATTAGCATGCTGGAGAAGAATAATAATATCATGAGAATCACGATTTGTTACTTGTTGCGCTAGAGTTTCCAACCAAAAAGTTGAAGCTGCAGCAACATCAGCCAATGATATAGCAGGTCTAAGAAGATTACCTGAACATAGATAAGCTTTTCTTAGAAAAGATTCAATTTTTCTATCTAAAGGATCTTTAAACGAGGTACCATCTGACGTAGGAATGGTAGTACGTTTAGCAAGGGTAGAAATAGCCCCATCAACTTTAGGGATTTTGTCCCAAAATTCTAACCTGTCAGGCGGAACAGGATATAATTGCTTAAAACGTTTAGAAGGAGTAAATGAATTACCCAATTTATCCCATTCCTTAGCAATTACTGCAGAAATAGCATTAGGAACAGGAAAGACTTCTGGAATAACCGCAGGAGCTTTAAAAACCTTATCCAAACGTATAGAATTAGTATCAAGAGGACTAGAATCCTCTATTTCTAAAGCAATTAGTACTTCTTTAAGTAAAGAGCGAATAAATTCCATCTTAAATAAATATGAAGATTTATCAGCATCAATCTCTGAGACAGAATCCTCTGAACCAGAAGAGTCCAAAGAATCAGAATGATGGTGTTCATTTAAAAATTCATCTGTAGAGAGAGAAGATTTAAAAGACTTTTTACGTTTACTAGAAGGAGAAATAACAGACAAAGCCTTCTTTATGGATTCAGAAACAAAATCTCTTATGTTATCAGGAACATTCTGCACCTTAGATGTTGAGGGAACTGCAACAGGCAATGGTACATCACTAAAGGAAATATTATCTGCTTTAACAAGTTTGTCATGACAATTATTACAAACAACAGCTGGAGGAATAGCTACCAAAAGTTTACAGCAGATACACTTAGCTTTGGTAGATCCAGCAGGCAGTGGTTTTCCTGTAGTATCTTCTGGCTCAGATGCAACGTGAGACATCTTGCAATATGTAAGAGAAAAAACAACATATAAAGCAAAATAGATCAAATTCCTTATAAGACAGTTTCAGGAATGGGAAAAAAATGCCAAACATCAAGCTTCTAGCAACCAGAAGCAAATGAAAAATGAGACTGAAATAATGTGGAGACAAAAGCGACGCCCATATTTTTTGGCGCCAAATAAGACGCCCACATTATTTGGCGCCTAAATGCTTTTGGCGCCAAAAATGACGCCACATCCGGAACGCCGACATTTTTGGCGCAAAATAACGTCAAAAAATGACGCAACTTCCGGCGACACGTATGACGCCGGAAACGGAAAAGAATTTTTGCGCCAAAAAAGTCCGCGCCAAGAATGACGCAATAAAATGAAGCATTTTCAGCCCCCGCGAGCCTAACAGCCCACAGGGAAAAAAGTCAAATTTTTGAGGTAAGAAAAAATATGATAATTTAAAGCATAATCCCAAATATGAAACTGACTGTCTGGAAATAAGGAAAGTTGAACATTCTGAGTCAAGGCAAATAAATGTTTGAATACATATATTTAGAACTTTATAAATAAAGTGCCCAACCATAGCTTAGAGTGTCACAGAAAATAAGACTTACTTACCCCAGGACACTCATCTACATGTTTGTAGAAAGCCAAACCAGTACTGAAACGAGAATCAGTAGAGGAAATGGTAAATATAAGAGTATATCGTCGATCTGAAAAGGGAGGTAAGAGATGAATCTCTACGACCGATAACAGAGAACCTTATGAAATAGACCCCGTAGAAGGAGATCACTGCATTCAATAGGCAATACTCTCCTCACATCCCTCTGACATTCACTGCACGCTGAGAGGAAAACCGGGCTCCAACTTGCTGCGGAGCGCATATCAACGTAGAATCTAGCACAAATTTACTTCACCACCTCCCTTGGAGGCAAAGTTTGTAAAACTGATTTGTGGGTGTGGTGAGGGGTGTATTTATAGGCATTTTAAGGTTTGGGAAACTTTGCCCCTCCTGGTAGGAATGTATATCCCATACGTCACTAGCTCATGGACTCTTGTTAATTACATGAAAGAAATATTTATTGGTAATCTCGCGCCTCTTGAGATTTCCAAACCCCTTGTGCTGTCAGAGATCCCCAAACAGCTCCCCAACCTGAAAGACTCGCATCTGTTGTGATCACAGTCCAGGTTGGGCGAACAAAAGAAGCCCCTTGAACCAAACGATGGTGATCTATCCACCATGTCAGAGAGTGTCGTACATTGGGATTCAAGGATATTAATTGTGATATCTTTGTATAATCCCTGCACCATTGATTCAGCATACAAAGCTGTAGAGGTCTCATGTGAAAACGAGCAAAGGGGATTGCATCCGATGCTGCAGTCATGAGACCTAAAACTTCCATGCACATAGCCACTGAAGGGAATGACTGAGACTGAAGGGAATGACTGAGACTGAAGGAGCCGACATGCTGCGACCAATTTTAAACGTCTCTTGTCTGTTAGAGACAGAGTCATGGACACTGAATCTATCTGGAAGCCTAAAAAGGTGACCCTTGTCTGAGGAATCAAGAAACTTTTTGGTAAATTGATCCTCCAACCATGTTTCCGAAGAAACAACACTAGTTGATTCGTGTGAGATTCTGCAGTATGTAAAGACTGAGCTAGTACCAAGATATCGTCCAAATAAGGAAACCCCGCAATACCCTGTTCTCTTATTACAGATAGTAGGGCACCCAGAACCTTTGAAAAGATTCTTGGAGCTATTGCTAGGCCAAATGGAAGAGCAACAAATTGGTAATGCTTGTCTAGAAAAGAGAATCTCAGAAACTGATAGTGTTCTGGATGAATCAGAATATGAAGGTATGCATCCTGCAAGTCTATTGTGGACATATGTCCTTGCTGAACAAAAGGCAGAATAGTCCTTATAGTCACCATCTTGAAAGTTGGTACTCTTACATAACGATTCAAAATTTTCAGATCCAGAACTGGTCTGAACAAATTTTCTTTCTTTGGTACAATGAATAGGTTTGAATAAAACCCCAAACCTTGTTCCTGAGGAGGAACTGGCATGATTACCCCTGAAGACTCCAGGTCTGAAACACACTTCAGAAAAGCCTAAGCTTTTACTGGATTTACAGGAATGTGTGAGAAAAAATCTTCTCACAGGAGGTCTTACTTTGAATCCTATTCGATACCCTTGAGAGACAATGCTCTGAATCCAATGATTTTGGACAGATTTTATCCAACAATCCTTGAAAAACCTTAATCTGCCCCCTACCAGCTGAGCTGGAATGAGAGCCGCACCTTCATACGGACTTAGGGGCAGACTTTCGTTTCCTAAATGGCTTGGATTTATTCCAATTTGAGGAAGGCTTCCAACTGGAAGCAGATTCCTTGGGAGGAGGATTGAGTTTTTGTTCCTTATTCTGACAAAAGGAACGAAAATGGTTAGAAGCCTTAGATTTACCCTTAGGTTTTTTTATCCTGAGGCAAAAAAACTCCTTTTCCTCCAGTGATAGTTGAAATAATAGAATCCATCTGAGAGCCAAATAAATTATTACCTTGGAAAGAAAGATAGTAATCTAGATTTAGATGTCATATCAGCATTCCAAGATTTAAGCCACAAAGCTCTTCTAGCTAAAACAGCTAAAGACATGGATCTAACATCAATTTTGATAATATCAAAAATGGCATCACAAATAAAATGATTAGCAGTAAGTGAACAATGCTAGATATGTCAGAATCCAATTCATGTTGCGCTAAATTTTCCAACCAGAAAGTTGATGCAGCCGCAACATCACCCAAAGAAATAGCAGGTCTGAGAAGATGACCTGAATATAAATAGGCCTTCCTTAGATAAGATTCAAGCTTCCTATCTAAAGGATCCTTAAAGGAAGTGCTATCTTCCATAGGAATAGTGGTACGTTTAGCAAGAGTAGAAATAGCCCCATCAACTTTGGGGATCTTTTCCCAAAACTCTATAGATTTTGTTGGTAAAGGATACAATCTCTTAAACCTTGAAGAAGGAATAAAGGAATTACCTGGCTTATTCCATTCCCTAGAAATCATATCAGAAATAGCCTCAGGAATGGGAAAAACACCTGGGGAAACCACAGGAGGTTTAAAACAGCATTTAAACGTTTATTAGACTGAACGTCAATAGGACTGGTTACCTCAATATCCAAAGTAATTAACACTTCTTTTAATAAAGAACGCATATACTCTATTTTAAATAAATAAGTAGATTTGTCAGTGTCAATATCTGAGCAAGGATCTTCTGTTTCAGATAGATCCTCAGCAGAAGAGGATGAATTATTATGTTGTTGGTCATTTGAAATTTCATCAACTAAATGAGAAGTTTTAAAAGACCTTTTACGTTTATTAGAAGGTGGAAATGCAGACAAAGCCTTCATAATAGATTCAGAAACAAATTCTTCTGGACAGATTTTATCCAAAAATACTTGAAAAACCTTAATCTGCCCCCTACCAGCTGAGCTGGCATGAGGGCCGCACCTTCATGCGGATTTAGGGGCTGACTTTGGTTTCCTAAATGGCTTGGATTTATTCCAATTTGAGGAAGGCTTCCAATTGGAAGCAGATTCCTTGGGGGAAGGATTGAGTTTTTGTTCCTTATTCTGATGAAAGCGATTAGAAGCCTTAGATTTACCCTTAGGTTTTTTTATCCTGAGGCAAAAAAACTCCTTTTCCCCCAGTTGAATTAATAGAATCCAACTGAGAACCAAATAAATTATTACCTTGGAAAGAAAGATAGTAATCTAGATTTAGATGTCATATCAGCATTCCAGGATTTAAGCCACAAAGCTCTTCTAGCTAAAACAGCTAAAGACATGGATTTAACATCAATTTTGATAATATAAAAAATGGCATCACAAATAAAATGATTAGCATGTTGCAGTAAGCGAACAACGCTAGAAATGTCAGAATCCAATTCGTGTTGCGCTAAATTCTCCAACCAAAAAGTTGATGCAGCCGCAACATCACCCAAAGAAATAGCAGGTCTGAGAAGATGACCTGAATATAAATAGGCCTTCCTTAGATAAGATTCAAGCTTCCTATCTAAAGGATCCTTAAAGGAAGTGCTATCTTCCATAGGAATAGTGGTACGTTTAGCAAGAGTAGAAATAGCCCCATCAACTTTGGGGATTTTTTCCCAAAACTCTATAGATTTTGCTGGTAAAGGATACAATTTTTTAAACCTTAAAGATGGAATAAAAGTACCACCTGGCTTATTCCATTCCCTAGAAATCATATCAGAAATAGCCTCAGGAATGGGAAAAACCCCTGGGGAAACCACAGGAGGTTTAAAAACAGCATTTAAACGTTTATTAGACTGAACGTCAATAGGACTGGTTACCTCAATATCCAAAGTAATTAACACTTCTTTTAATAAAGAACGCATATACTCTATTTTAAATAAATAAGTAGATTTGTCAGTGTCAATGTCTGAGGAAGGATCTTCTGTTTCAGATAGATCCTCATCAGAAGAGGATGAATTATTATGTTGTTGGTCATTTGAAATTTCATCAACTAAATGAGAAGTTTTAAAAGACCTTTTACGTTTATTAGAAGGTGGAAATGCAGACAAAGCCTTCATAAAAGAATCAGAAACAAATTCTTTAAAATTTACAGGTATATCATGCACATTAGAAGTTGAAGGAACTGCAACTGGCAATGTACTATTACTGATAGAAACACTATCTGCATGTAAAAGTTTATCATGACAACTATTACAAATGACATTCGGTGGAATAATTTCTACAATTTTACAACAAATGCACTTAGCTTTGGTAGAACCGATGTCAGGCAGCAATGTTCCAGCAGAAACTTCAGAGACAGGATCGGATTGGGACATCTTGCTCAATGTAAAAGAAAAAACCAACATATAAAGCAAAATTATCTATTTCCTTAAATGACAGTTTCAGGAATGGGGAAAAATGCAAAAGCATAGGCCTCTTGATAGAGAAGAAGCAAGAGGCAAACATGAATGGGGTATTGAAATAATGAAAAAAATTTGGCGCCAAGTATGACGCATAACGTAACGTAAACTTTTTTGATGCCAAAAATGACCAGAAATGACACACTTGCGTCACTAATGACGCCGCCGTGTGAAAGGTCTCGGCGTCACGTATGACGCCGGAAATGACGAAGTTGCGTCATAAACGTATCTTTTCGCGCCAAAAAAGTTTGCGCCAAAAATGACGCAATAAAGTCTAGCATTTGACGCACCAGCGGGCCTAACACCCGCAATTGCAAAAAGTAGTCAAATTGAAAAAAAGACTAAACCCCAGGTAAGAAATAAATTTCTTAAAGTGTTTACATTCCCAAATATGAAACTGACAGTCTGCAGAAGGAAATATATGAACCTGACTCATGGCAAATATAAGTATAATACATATATTTAGAACTTTATATAATTGCATAAAGTGCCAAACCATAGCTGAGAGTGTCTTAAGTAATAAAAACACTTACCCAAAGACACCCATCCACACATAGCAGATAGCCAAACCAGTACTAAAACAGTTATTAGTAGAGGTAATGGTAAATTGAGAGTATATCGTCGATCTGAAAAGGGAGGTAGGAGATGAATCTCTACGACCGATAACAGAGAACCTATGAAATAGACCCCCATTAGGGAAATCATCGTATTCAAATAAGTGATACTCCCTTCACGTCCCTCTGACATTCGCTGTACTCTGAGAGGAATCGGGCTTCAACAATGCTGAAAAGCGCATATCAACGTAGAAATCTTAGCACAAACTTACTTCACCACCTCCATAGGAGGCAAAGTTTGTAAAACTGAATTGTGGGTGTGGTGAGGGGTGTATTTATAGGCATTTTGAGGTTTGGGAAGCTTTGCCCCTCCTGGTAGGATTGTATATCCCATATGTCACTAGCTCATGGACTCTTGCCAATTACATGAAAGAAATATATACATAGTGTAAAACTGTTTTAATAAGACACTTAAAAACACACAATCAGTTACACTCACATTAAGAATCCTCAACAAATGAAGCATGAACTTTGCACATAAAAAAACCGAAGTAAGAAAGTCCTGCAACGATCCGTTATCGGTAAAACAGTCCCAAGGATCATTCAAGGCTCCAGATGCATAGAAACACAGCTCAGTCCAAAAACCATAAAATAGGGGTAAGCCTTCCCTATATTAATACCTTACGCGTTTCGAAGGGGTTAATAATTCAAGTTCCCTTCAGAGGTAAGGGCCTATTCCCCTTTGTTGAGGATTCTTAATGTGAGTGTAACTGATTGTGTGTGTTTTTAAGTGTCTTATTAAAACAGTTTTACACTATGTATATATTTCTGGTGCCTTTTGTATGACATGGTGGCCAGAACTGGAAGTTACTACACACTAAAGAGAGCACGAGGATCAAGAGTGATTGCCTAAAATGGTCTATATTATCAGAAAATCCTAAGACTCTGAAGATTGCATATCGAGAGATCCACAGTCATCCTATCCATTCTACAGGAGGTGCCTAGTCTATCTATGAAATTGCTACATTCTTACCTCATAGGATTGAGGTTATTGGAAGTAAGTGCACATCGAAAAGGGGATCATTTGACGAAGATTCATGAATTTGATTGCATTTGATCATCTATTTTGAGACTGTGTATTTTGCTCTGGCTTTTATCTTATATACATTTATATACTCATTTCACATGGTATGTCCTATTTGTTCTGTAATAAGTTCCTGTTTATTTTTCCTCTATTCTACAGGCCTTTAACTATATGATATTATAGGGTTAAGGTTACTTTCTCTGGACTATTTGTCTTTTAGGTTTATAACCTTATATATTCATAGTTGTATTGCTGCTGTGTATACTAGCTTCTTTTCTGCGCCATCCATTTTCTTTTGTTTTTCATCAGAGGTGTGATAGGTCTCCTCTGCATTTTAGGAATTGGCTGAAGGATTCATCTAGCTAGATTTCTGTATAGAGATGATAGATTTAATTTTTGGCATATTAATATCTTGATAGTAGCGCCTAGGGGTGATTTAGGGGATTTTATTCCCTAGCTCATTTATATATATATATATATATATATATATATATATATATATATATATATATATATATATATATATATATATATATATACATATACACACACATACATACATATATATATATATATATATATATATATATATATATCCCCCTTTCTCTCCCTCCCCCCACTTGGGAAATGTAACCCTGATATAGCCTTTATACAGGAAACTCACCTAAAATTGGAAGAAGTGGCTAAAATTAAAAGTAAATGGGTTGGGGAGGTGATAGCCACCCAAAAAAAGGGAGTAGCGATGTTAATAAACAAAAATCTGACATATAATATTAAAACATATATAGATCCAGATGAAAGATGGTTGATAGTAGAACTACAGGTTAATGAAACTAAGTTAATTCTATGCAATATATATATGGCCCTAATAAAACAGATGTAAATTTTTGGAATAATTTAAGTTTTCGTTTATCTGAATACATTGGACAAAACGTAATATTGGCAGGTGACTTGAATTTAATACCTACAAATTTAGATAAATTTAGTCCCCAAAAAAGCCTTTTCCAAGCAAAAGGCTAAAATATTTGTACAAATATGCAAAAACCTTAAGCTTCACGATATATGGCGTATACAACATCCTGACATCAAAAAGTTTACTTGCGATTCGAAAGCTTTCGGCTCTTTATCTAGGATAGACTTCTTTTTAGTATCAAACTCACTTTTTAATCTAGAAATAAAAACCAAAATACATGATATAAGTATCTCTGACCACACGATCATAGCACTAGATATCTGGTTAAGACCAAGTCAAAGAAATGGGGGGGCTAATTTTTTCTTCCCTAAATTTTTAGCAAATAATGAGGATTTCTGTAATTGGCTGATACAAAAATGGAGAGATTTTAATATATTTATTAAATCCTATAGAGAAGTAATAAAGCCCCGGGCCCAGACCAGATACCCGCAGAAATGTATAACATTTTAAAAATAGAGATAGTAGATACCTTAACCAATCTTTTTAATCAATCTTATATTTATGCACAAAACAATGTCCAAATATTTTTTGAATCGCAGAAATTTGACAAGAGTTTGATTCAGCCCAAGTAAGTATCAAAGATATTTCCTTCATTGCTGAAGGACTGAGAGTACCTCCTTGACGATTGACATATGCAACTGTTCTGATATTGTCTGTTTGAAAACAAATGTAAAGTTCTCTCTTCAGTAGAGGCCACGCCTGAAGAGCTCTAAAAATAGCACAGAGTTCTAAAATATTGATCGGTAACCTCGCCTCTTGAGTAATCCAAACCCCTTGAGCTGTCAGAGACCCCAGCCTGCAAGACTTTCATCTGTTGTGATCACAGTCCAGGTAGGATGAACAAATGAGGCCCCTTGAACAATAAGTTGATGGTCTAACCACCAAGTCAGAGAGAGTTGAGTGTTGGGAATTAAGTATATCAGTTGTGATATGGGAGTATAATCCCTGCACCATTGGTGTAACATGCAAAGCTGTAGAGGCCTCATATGAAAACAAGCAAAGGGGATCACATCTGATGCTGCAGTCATGAGACCTAAAACTTCCATGCACATAGCCACTGAAGAGAATGATGGAGACAGAAGGTTTAGACAAGCTAAAACCAACTTCATTTGTCTCTCGTCTGTCAGAGAAAGTCACGGACACTGAATCTATCTGGAAACCTAAAAAGGTGACCCTTGTCTGAGGAATCAAGAAACTCTTTTGTAAATTGATCCTCCAACCATGTTTTTGAAGAAACAACACTAGTTGTTTCGTGTGAGATTCTGCTAAATGAAAAGATTAAGCTAGTACCAAGATAAGATCCAAATAAGGAAACCGCAATACCCTGCTCTCCGATTACTGATAGAAGGGCACCGAGAACCTTTGAAAAGATTCTCGGAGCTGTCGCTAGGCCAAACGTTAGAGTGAAAAATTGGTAATGCTTGTCTAGAAAAGAGAATCTCAGAAAACAGTGGTCTGGATTAATTGGAATGTGAAGATAAGAGTCCTGTAAGTCTATTGTGGACATGAAATGACCTTAATGAACAAAAGGCAGAATAGTCCTTATAGTCACCATCTTGAAAGTTGGGACTGAATGGATTTGAATAAAAACCCAAACCCTGTTCCTGCAGAGGAACTTGAACAATCACCCCTGAAAGCTCTAGGTCTGAAACACATTTCCGAAAAGCCTGAGCTTTCACAGGGTTTTTTGTAACATGAGAAAGAAAGAAACGTCCCATGGGAGGTCTTATTCTGAAACCTATTCGATAACCCTGAGAAACAATATTCTAAATCCACTGATATTGAACAGAAACTGTCCAAATGCGTTGAAATAATTACAATCTGCCCCCCCCCCCCCCACCACCAGTTGAACTGGTTTGAGGGCCAGACTTTCATTCAGTCTTAGTGGCTGGATTTGGTTTTTTAGAAGGCTTGGATTTATTCCAATTCGGAGTTTGTCTCTAATTAGAGCCAGAGGCCTTAGGGGAAGGAGAGGTCTTTTGTTCTCTATTCTGACGAAAGGAATTAAAACGATTGGGAGCTTTAAATTTACCCTTAGATTTCTTATCTTGGGTCAGACAAACTTCCTTTCCCCCGGTGATAGTGGAGATAATAGAATCCAATTGAGAACCAAATAAATTACTACCCTCAAATGATAAAGATAGTAATCTAGATTTAGACACCATATCAGCATTCCAAGATTTAAGCCATAAAGCTCTTCTAGTAAGAATAGCTAAAGACATAGATCGAATATCAATCTTAATTACATCAAATATAGCATTACAAATTAAATGATTAGCATGTTGAAGTAAAAGAACAATGCTAGACAATTCAGGAACTGTTGAGCTAAACTGTCCAACCAAAAAGTGGAAGCAGCAGCAACATCAGCCATAGAAATGGCAGGTCTAAATATAGCCAGTAAGTAAATATGCTTTTCAAAGATAGGATTCAATCTTCCTATCTAAAGGATCCTTAAAGGAAGTACTATCTTCCAAAGGAATAGTAGTACGTTTGGCAAAAGTAGAAATAGCCCCATCAACCTTAGGGACTTTTCCCCAAAACTCTAAAATTAGCCACAGGTAAAGGATATAGCTTTTTAAACCTAGAAGAAGGGTTAAATGAAGCACCAAGTTTAGGCCATTCCTTAGTAAATATATGAGAGCTAGCATCTGGAATAGGAAAAAGTTCATGAGTAACCTTAGAAGTTTTAAAAACAGAATTCAAACGTTTGCTATTCTTGTTATCAAGAGGATTAGATTCCTCAATACACAAAGTAAACAATACTTCCTTTAATAAAGAACGAATATATTCAATCTTAAAAAAAAAAAAAAAATGATTTATCAATTTCAGTCTCTGAAGTAGGATCATCTGAGCCAGAGAAATTCTCATCAGCAGAAGATACTTCAGTATGCTGTCGATCAATACAAACTTCATCAAATTTATGAGAAGTTAGGAGAGACCGTTTACGTTTATTTAAAGGCAGAATAGCAGTCATAGCCTTCTCTATGGCTGCAGCAATATAATCTTATATCTACAGAAATATCATGTACATTAGACTGTGAATGTACAACAGTAGATATATTTGTACTTATAGAAACATTATCAGCTTGTAATAATTTATCATAACAATTGCCACATATTTGAGCTGAATAAGTAAGATCAGCTAATTTACAACATACACACTTAGCTTTCGTAGAATTGTGTTCAGGCAGCTTAGTTCCTACAGTAACATCAGAGGCAGGATCAGTTTGAAACATCTTGGAAAATGTAACAAAAAAGAAAAAACATTTAAACAAAAATATCCAATTTCCTCAAAATAGCAGTTTTAGGAATGGGAAAAAATGCTTATGATAATTTTTTTAAGCAAAAGTAAAATCAAAAGCAAGCAACCTAGCCTTGTATGAATTAACCTCTTAAAGACATATGACGGATTTTTTCCGTCATAAAACAATTGTGCAAACTGAAAGCTGTGTCCTTAAAGGGTTTAATGAGAGCAGAGAGCAAAAGAGGGAGAGAGACTTAATATAACAAATTTTGGCGCCAAGAATTGCGCAAATGCAGAGAAAGAAACTTTTGGCGCCAAAGCTTAACAAATTAAATGGACGCGACTCGCGTCATAACAGGTGCGACTTTGCGCCAAAAAACTCACGCCAAGAAAGTCACAAGAAATGATGCGACTCGCATCACGGTCAGACGCAACTTTACAGCAAAAACCTTTCGCGTCAAATTTTTCACTCCAGAAATTTCGCAATAAAAAGTAACATTCTGCGTCATCGCGAGCCTAAGCCCATGAAAATTTTGAAAAAACAGACTCCAAGTTACAACTAACTGGAAACCCAGGTAAGCCTAAAAACTCCCATAAACATAATTTAGACTACGAAGGATAATACAGACTTGATTCATGGCAAATATATACAATATAAATTTAAAACTATATAATATAGAGTGCCAAACATAGCTGAGAGTGTCTTAAAAAATTATTTACACTTACCAGAAGACACCCATCCACATATAGCAGACAGCCAAAAAAGTACTGAAATATATCAGCAGAAGTAATGGTAGAGGAGTATAATGTCGATCTGTAAAGGGAGGCAGCAGATGAATCCCTGCAACCGATTTACAGAGAGTCTTAGAATAGATTTCCCATAGGTGAAAACATGGCATTATCAAGCAACACTCCCTTAACAACCCTCAGACAAACACTGCACTTAGAGAGGAACTGGGCTTCAATATGCTTAGTAGCGCCTATCACAGAAGAAATAAAGCACAACTTGCTTCACCACCTCCATGGGAGGCAAATTTTGTAAAACTAAGGTATGAGTGAGGTGGGAGGTGTATTTATAGGCATTTTGAGGTTTGAGAAACTTTGCCTCCTCCTGGTAGTAATGTATATCCCATACGTCACTAGCTCATGGACTCTTGCCACTGACATGAAAGAAACCTGCATCTCTAGACTCTACCTTATTAGTTAAGGAACATGAAAATCAAAATGAAACTATCATAATCAGAGAGAACTAACTTCCATCAATACTCTCACTGAGAGGTTTATATGATTACTTAAAACTCCAGTCCTCTCTTGAAGGGAACATACCCATAACAGGACATTCCGAGTCTTCTGACACTTCTCTGCCACCTCCTCTAATGACAAAAGGCACAGAATGACTGGGAGGATAGGGGAAGTGGGAGGTATATTTAAGCCTTTGGCTGGGGTGTCTTTGCCTCCTCGTGGTGGCCAGGTGTTTTATTTCCCAACAGTAAGGAATTAAGTCGTGGCTCTCACTGCCTTATGAAAAGAAATCTCAGACAAAATCAGGCTCTTAATCAACATGCTGTTAAATTAAAACATCAGAGATATTGATGGAAGAAGGGGCCTTAAAAGAGAAAGGTCCTTCATGAGATGAAGACATCAACGCTGGCTTGAGGACAATTGTACCAGCTTTGCATATCTAGCCCTGCGAGACCAAGCAAGATAAAGTAAAATCACTGAGATCCTTTCCAGTTTTATCCTGGCTACTATCCTCCATAGTAAAAAAAAAAAGGAGGAGGGGCGGAGTCTGGCCAGGCTTGAAGATGGCAGCGTGAGCTGGGAGCTCCGTCCAATCCAAAGTTTAAAAGTAGCCATTCCTGCAACAACCAGAGCAAAAAAATACCACCCACAGGAGCAATAATTAACCAAGGAGCAGGGAGAACACAATTTAATGGAAAGCATGTAAAACTCTGTGGATAAAGTTCTCTCAGTTCCACAGCCATTGGGGCCCAGACGGTAGTGACGGGGTCTGCATAGGAACCATCGCAACTAAGGCTATAGTGAACTGCCGAAAGCTCACACCTAGCAAGCTTAGCAGATAACCCTGCTGTATGGAGTGGTGACTGCTCAAGGAGGCATGCAATGTTAGAACAGAATGTAACCCGGTAAGGTGGAAAAGCACATGCGTCACAGCCCGGTTACAGAGACAGAGGTGGGTACACATTAGCACAAATACCATATGCTAATCCCATGCAGCAATTTTATAGACACAACATTAATCCCACAAAAGGTCTCCCAACATAAACAGCATGGGTTCCACTTCTCAATCTCCCCCTAAAGCAGAAGACTCACAAAGACTAAATATTCCCCTATTGGGCGCAACTTTTTACTCTCAAGCCCCACGTACTTAGCAAGGGACGGACTTGGAGTCTTCCGGACCCATTCACTCAGAGATCTAACTAACTTAGCCTCATGTCGGTGTTCTACAACACTCTGACAACGCCTGTCCCAGCTTGAACATAGATCGGGTGGAGCAGTTCTCATACGCACAACTATGAATGAACAGATGGAACACTTCTATGTGGTTGCACAAAGAGCCTTGAGAGAGCTCGAGCTTAAAATGGACTATAGATTCAATGACCTTATTGCGCTATCTAGACTCACCCGCAGTAACTGCGAGAATATTGGGTGTATTCATGTGGACACCGTTGCCTCTGATGCACCACCAGAAGCTCCAACATCGGAATCTATTCAGCCCACCATACAGACTCCCAGAGTTCCGGTGGAAAGGGGATAACGTAAATATTAGAAATGACACAGTCCTGAGACCACTGGATCTTCAATTTGCCGTCCGTACAATGAGCCTCTCTCAGATTCCTTTATCTGTGAAGGAGAGAAGTTTGTTCATCACAATGAGAAGTAAAGACCATCGGACCCTACTCACTCACTCAGAAGCTTCTCAGGGACGCAAAGATCTCGCATTGGAGGAAGCTCTATAAACTACATGAAGTCACAACTACTAATGCCCTCAGATGGAACATGGTCCCCCTTGTTTGCGTGCCCTGCAACTTGCTGGTCCTTGTGTATGCTCCTAAACGATCTTTCTGGCAAGCATGAGAACAGAACTGGTATTGGCTAACACTCTATACTGTTGTGTGGGATAATTTTCTATCAGCATCACTGCTGTCTCTTCTGCCTGACTCTCATACCTAGGTGTTGGGACATGTGGATACAAAGGGCATCAAAGAGAATAGTTCCCATTCAATATCCCCATAATTGAAGTTTGTAAATTAATGGGTTTACTTCACACAAGAGTTTATACTGTTCAATTATTATTCTCAGTAAAATTATTGTTATCTCTCTTAACATTGCAAGTACTGTGTAGATATACATATATGAAGCTTAGAAAGCTGACCCTGTATGCTGTATATACCAGTAGTTTTAAAGCTGAGACTTACTGATGGGATGATATTCCCAGGGATTTATGCTCAAGCCTGAACCTGTTCTAAAAATATATGACTCTTAGGTCTTAAGTCTGGACATCATACAATGCTCAAAATATTTAACCTGGAGACTAGTATATTTATCAGTTTGGTAGGTTGCTAAACACAAACGCAGGAAAAAGGGTACTAAGATTTTATGTTTATAAGTCTATACATGTGAGAGGCTACACATTTTGGGAGATACTTAACTGTGAATCTGAAATTAAATGGCGGGTCCTGGACATGAGCGCATATGTAATTGCGCCTATTAATACATAGTTGACTTGACTGAGTGTTTACCCAGGAAAATGGTACCTATTGTACTCCTAATGCCACCATATGCCTTCCTCATTACAGCACTGATGATACCCTATTTATATCATATGCAAGATTTTTAAGCCATCTAACAATACCCCTATATAACAGTTTATAATGATAACTCTTTTGTCTTCAGGTTTTTGACTGTTTGCTTTATGTTTTTGAGTGCTGTACTCCCTCATCCCCTTATGTATATCTTACTTAGCCCTATGCTGTATCTCCAAACTGAAACAATGAGAATTTTATAACAGAGCATCCCCTTATGTCATACCCGTTTAATCTATATGAGCCATACTCATCCTGATTTATAAATGTCATTGGCCAGTGATTTACACAGGACATACCTGTCAGTTTTAAATACTTGAGCACTTAGAATGAAAGTACTGGCTGATATTAAAGATTTAAGTACGCCTATCCTCTGTTTCCATTAAAGGTTCAAGTCAGGATCATTAGTAATTTACCATAAACATATTTCATTGAAGAACCAGTCCTGGGAAGATTAGTTTTTATTGGTTCCCTAGTTTAACTATTGCCCTGATTGCATCTATAGCTTACACAGTTCTATCTGTGAGCTCACTCTACAGCCCTACCATGGTTGGCTCTGCCCTCCCTTCCTCGCCCGCTCCCCTTCCTTCTTTCCCATAACTCGAGTGGCTCTTGCCCACTGCAACACCTTTCCTTCCCCACTTTCTGGGACCTGCCTGTGGTCATTATAAAAGCCAACTCTCCACATCTTGCCAGGTTTAACAGGAATCTAGAATTTACTTACTCTACAGGTGTGGAGACCATGCTTCAATTATTAAAATATAAAATGAAGTTCTATTTCAGTTAGCCCAAATCCTTACTAGACATCTCACTAGACATCACACGTGTTCCTTTTAGTATTGATATTATTATGATTATCCTTGAGTCCCAACATTAATATATCAATGTGATCCTCAGATACACACTCATTCTAGCTGAATGATTAACTTATATGTAACAATATTGTGAGTTATATCTTGATGTCAATATTTTTAATTGGCAAATTTTGTATTTTGTATTGTATTTTTCTGTGAAACTTCAATAAAAACTGTTTATTTTAATAAAAAAAAAAAAAAAAAAAAAGAAGATGTAAAAGTGCCTGAAACTGTATGTATGTCCCCAGTCTATGTGAATCATGTGTACATGTTCTTGCAAATAGCTGGTAGGCTATGTGAGATCAAGTGCCTAATAACTCTGCCGTGCTTACGAAGCTGCAGAGGACGTGCTTCCAGAAGAAGGGCCCATCTTGTGTAGTATGAACTGACACAGGATCTAAGGAGGGAGTACACTGATGAAGCCAACATAATGAGGCTTCAGGACCAGTCTCAGCAATGACTCCCACAGGAGATTTACGCACTGCTAATGTACTCCTTTACACAACTCTGTCCTATTCCCAGCTCTTACGTCAGTTTGAGAAACCCTTTCAATCGATATGTAGATTAGCTCTTCAAGTGTCACCAACCTCCTGGCAGAAAGCAACAAAACGACTAAGGAATCATGGAAAATTAAGAGGGATTAAAGCTAGGGTGTTTTGCTACTCCTGTAGAAATGGCCTTTAACCCTACATGTGATGGCTTGTGGACTCTCACTATCTTAAGAAAAAAGTAGATCCATGTATATAGTTGACATAACACCTGTAAACTGACAATTTAAGTCACATGTACTATTGCATGTTTTCTTTTAACATTTTACCTATGTTTTCATCTGTCTCCCCATTTGTTAATCTGTTGAACTCGTTGCTTCCTTGGCAGGTTACTCTGAAGAGCAACAAATAGGATTTTACCATATGGCTGTTACTTGGTTCAAATTCATTGCTGGAAACGGCTAACGAAGGAAAATTTAATGGTTTTGATAGGTTCAGATCAGGATTCAAAGGAACTTGCTTTTTCCCTGTAGGAACCTGCCTTACTGGACAGCTTACATCCTGAACAAAATTCAGAAGATACAAAGTTAGTTAAACACAAAAAAGAATTATAATTATTATTAATAAGAATCGTTGCACAGAAAAGAGCAGATTTAATTTTGCAAGCATTGCAGACATTCAAAAACGTTTTCTCCCCTGGTCCTATTTAACCCCTTGAGAGCTAACAACGGCCCTGAGCCGTTGCTAGCACTTACCCAACTTGAGGGCAATCTGGGGGCTCGCACTTATCCCCACCCATGCTATCTGGCCCTGTATAGTGACAGGCATCGCCAGGGCTTCACGTTTGGCGCGGTGACATCACAAGCAATGATGTGACGACATCACCGAGCAACTTTATTGAAAGTTAACAATGGACAAGTATAGAGACGGGGGCATGCTGCTTAGAAACCTGTATCTAAGGCATCTAAGCAGCTACAGACCCCCAATACCCACCGTTGGAAAGGTAATCGCCTAACCTTTCCAAAAGTATAAGTCTTGGGGATCTGGGAAAAAAATCTTAAAAAGTTAAAAGTAAATATTTAAAAAAAAAAAAAAAAAAAAAAAACAGCTCAAAACCAGTTTAGTACTCAGGTGGGAAATGGCTTAACAGCCAAAGGGTTAATGGGAACCCCACCCGGCTGATTTTACCAACTACCCACCTAAAATTTAAGCATATATTAAAAGGGACACTGAACCCAAATTTTTTCTTTTGTGATTCAGATAGAGCATGCAATTTTAAGCAACTTTCTAATTTACTCCTATTATCAAATTTTCTTCATTCTCTTGGTATCTTTATTTGAAATGCTAGAGTGTAAGTTTAGATGCCGGCCCATTTTTGGTGAAAAACCTGGGTTGTTCTTGCCGATCGGTGGATTAATTCATCCACCAGCAAACAAGTGCTGTCCACTGTCCTAAACCAAAAAATTAGATGCCTTCTTTTTCAAATAAAGATAGCAAGAGAACGAATAAAAATTGATAATTGGAGTAAATTAGAAGGTTGCTTAAAATTGCATGCTCTATCTGAATCACAAAAGAAAAAATTTCCGTTCATATATGGAATGTTTTTTTCCCACAAACTATCATTATATCAAATAACGTTAAACTATGCAATCAGTGTGTACTTTGGATTAAGTAACATTTATTGCTGACAAATTTTTCTGAGAACACAACAAAAAAATACTATAATAAAAAAATACTTCAGTGTCTAACCAAGACTACAGTATCTTTCATTGACATAGATTATTAATTTATTGGACCATTAAAGGGGCAGCAACATCAAAATTAAACTCATGATTCAGATCTAAAAAATTTAAACAACTTTCCAATTTAATTTTATCATAAAATTTGCTTTTTTTCACTTGGTATTCTTTGTTGAAGGCTAAACCTAGGTAGGCACATATGCCGATTTTCTAAGCCCTTCAAGACTGCCTCTTCTCACTGCATTTTATTAGCTTTTCACAGCTATATATATATATATATATATATATATATAGCGATATATATATAGCGATATATATATATATATATAGCTATATATATATATATATATATATATATATATATATATATATATATATAAGAGAGAGAGAGAGAGAGAGAGAGAGAGAGAGAGAGATTATATATAGATATGAGAGAGAGAGAGAGAGAGAGAGAGAGAGAGAGAGAGAGAGAGAGAGAGAGAGAGATCTCCAAGTAGTATAATGTATGCACTCTCACCACCGAACTTCAACTGCCAGGGTGTTATTGTAAGGTATATAAAAGATCAGTAAAGAAGCCCTCTGTGGACTTAGCACATCAGTGATAATTCTCTTTATTGTGACGTTTCGGGACCACAAACGTTCCTTCTTCTGACAACCATCAAGTGAAAAAGTACAAACATTTATAGGCCTATGTAACCCTCCCCCTCAGGACTACCAATCAGAGATAGCTGTGTGCAAAAGGGAAAACAACCATGTGCAAAATTAAGCTCTGCATAAGACACATATAATATATCAAAAACAAAATGGATAAACACTATGATCTATGTGTTCAAAGTGCTAAGTGTAAAACATAAAAGGGTATATTATCCTCTCTGTTTCAATGATCCGAATCTGCATGTATATACAAATTTACTATTTCACCATGGCTATCAAAACAACATACCTGATAGGTTCTAGTGTGCAACACCAACCCACCGGATTCGTCAATGGATAAGACAGTGTGGTAAGACCACGCCCCTCGCCCGGAGCATCAGTCAAAGTCTAACGAAACGCAAAGCAATCATCATCATCCTATGCATGTAATAGAAGTGCCCTTAGACATGTATTAAAGAGAATGTGCACACAACCACATACTGCCAAATATGTCTGATCAAAAATAACCCCACTGTTAAGTGAATAGTAACACAACTGTCTGCCCCGCCCCCACCTCAGAGTTAAAAGCCAATAGGACAGAACATGTATAACAGCCACCTACAGGATTTGTTGCTGGGTGATGTATATGTATACCAACCACGTTCCTCACATGGAGACAGTTTGTAGTTACTCAAAAAGATCCTAATCATAGCAATGTAATAACAATGCACACAAATTAGGCTAGTCTATGAGCACTAACGTTAGATACCCTAGCTACATGATCAGCAATGTAATCAGAAAATATTGTTACAAAAATAGGTACTAACATCAGCTGTTCTCCACAGATATAGAGTAATCTGCTGTAGGGAACACGAATAGGCAGTATGAAATTCCAACCCAAGTCAGGGCCACGGCAGGAGAGTCTCACAATAGATAATACAATTTACAGCCAGTGCAAAAAAAATAAAAAACAAGAGATCATATGCCAAAAATAGAAGCGACAGCCTAGCCACTAAAAAGCAAAAAGAGAAATATTAAAAATCATGAATAGGCGTAGTGGGCTAAAGACCTTAATATTACTACACCAAAATACATAGAATTTTCTTTGGCCATTACTGTAACGTGAAGTCAAGCTTGGGACCATCAACCCTATGTTATTCTCGACAGCACCTCTAAGATAACCAAAAAAAAAATATAAATATGCAACGTGTACCCACAACTATAATGTTCAAAAAAGATCATAAAGGTTAAAGAGCGTGTCCTCTAAGAAATATAATAGGAACTATACAGACAATCTATGCTCTACAGGTCGCACACCAAATCTTGACTATACGACCGAGATAATCACGCACTATGAGCAGTGAGACATCAATCTAGAATTTAAAGGGTGCACAAAAATAAAGCATACAAAACAGACAACCCGAGGAAGACTGCCCCTGAAGCCAAGATCATCCCACGGAGAGGGATATTACCCAAAACGTGTAAAATATGTATCATAGGTGGAGTGAACATAAATATTATATATATATATATATATATATATATAAAAACATACACACAGGTAAACTAAAAAAGCTAAAAAGAAACACTCATAACATGAAGATCAACAATACCTGATTCTGATCCTTCATCAATAGTAGAGCTAAGAAAGGGTCAGCCCTATAGGAAGTGGTAAAGACTATAGATCATTGAGGCAATACTACCAGAACATCACACGAATATGGTAAATCCGGCAAAACAGCTGGGAAAAGGCCAAAATGATTCAGTGGGCTCTCAGTCACCAGGCAAGGAAAAAACAAAATTTATGCTTACCTGATAAATTTGTCTCTTTTGCGATGTACCGAGTCCACAGATTCATCCTAACTTGTGGGATATTGTCCTTCCTGACAGGAAGTAGCAAAGAGAGCACCACAGCAGAGCTGTCTATATAGCTCCCCCCTTAACTCCACCCCCCAGTCATTCGACCGAAGGCCAAGGAAGAAAAGGAGAAAGTATAAGGTGCAGAGGTGACTGAAGTTTACATAAAAAAAAATACTGTCTGTCTTGAATAGACAGGGCGGGCCGTGGACTCGGTACATCGCAAAAGAAACATAATTTATGCTTACCTGATAAATTTATTTCTCTTGTAGTGTGTTCAGTCCACGGGTCATCCATTACTTATGGGATATATTCTCCTTCCCAACAGGAAGTTGCAAGAGGATCACCCAAGCAGAGCTGCTATATAGCTCCTCCCCTCACATGTCATATCCAGTCATTCGACCGAAACAAGACGAGAAAGGAAAAACTATAGGGTGCAGTGGTGACTGGAGTTTCAATTAAAATTTAGAACTGCCTCAAAAAAAAGACAGGGCGGGCCGTGGACTGAACACACTACAAGAGAAATAAATTTATCAGGTAAGCATAAATTATGTTTTCTCTTGTTAAGTGTGTTCAGTCCACGGGTCATCCATTACTTATGGGATACCAATACCAAAGCTAAAGTACACGGATGATGGGAGGGACAAGGCAGGAACATTAAACAGAAGGAACCACCGCCTGTAGAACCTTTCTCCCAAAAACAGACTCCGAAGAAGCAAAAGTGTCAAATTTGTAAAATTTTGAAAAGGTATGAAGTGAAGACCAAGTTGCAGCCTTGCAAATCTGTTCAACAGAGGCCTCATTCTTAAAGGCCCAGGTGGAAGCCACAGCTCTAGTGGAATGAGCTGTAATTCTTTCAGGAGGCTGCTGTCCAGCAGTCTCATAGGCTAAACGTATTATGCTACGAAGCCAAAAAGAGAGAGAGGTGGCCGAAGCCCTTTGACCTCTCCTCTGACCAGAATAAACTACAAACAGAGAAGAAGTTTGTCGAAAATCTTTAGTTGCCTGTAAGTAGAACTTCAGGGCACGGACTACGTCCAGATTATGCAAAAGACGTTCCTTCTTTGAAGAAGGATTAGGACATAATGATGGAACAACAATCTCTTGATTGATATTCCTGTTAGAAACAACCTTAGGTAAAAACCCAGGTTTAGTACGCAGAACTACCTTGTCTGAATGAAAAATCAGATAAGGAGAATCGCAATGTAAGGCAGATAACTCAGAGACTCTTCGAGCCGAGGAAATAGCCATCAAAAACAGAACTTTCCAAGATAAAAGTTTAATATCAATGGAATGAAGGGGTTCAAACGGAACACCCTGAAGAACTTTAAGAACCAAGTTTAAGCTCCACGGAGGAGCAACAGTTTTAAACACAGGCTTAATCCTAGCCAAAGCCTGACAAAAAGCCTGGACGTCTGGATTCTCTGCCAGACGTTTGTGTAAAAGAATAGACAAGCCAATATCCTAGGAATCCTAACCTTACTCCATGAGTAACTCTTGGATTCACACCAATATAAATATTTACGTCATATCTTATGGTAAATTTTTCTGGTAACAGGTTTCCGAGCCTGTATTAATGTATCAATAACCGACTCCGAAAAACCACGCTTTGATAGAATCAAGCGTTCAATCTCCATGCAGTCAGCCTCAGAGAAGTTAGGCTTGGATGGTTGAAAGGACCCTGAATTAGAAGGTCCTGCCTCAGAGGCAGAGACCATGGTGGACAGGACGACATGTCCACTAGGTCTGCATACCAGGTCCTGCGTGGCCACGCAGGCGCTATCAGAATCACCGATGCTCTCTCCTGTTTGATCCTGGCAATCAGTCGAGGTAGCAACGGAAATGGTGGAAACACATAAGCCATGTTGAAAACCCAAGGGGCTGCTAGTGCATCTACCAGCACCGCTCCCGGGTCCCTGGACCTGGATCCGTAACAAGGAAGCTTGGCGTTCTGGCGAGATGCCATGAGATCCAGCTCCGGTTCGCCCCAATGAAGAATCAATTGAGCAAACACCTCCGGGTGAAGTTCCCACTCCCCCGGATGAAAGGTCTGGCGACTTAGAAAGTCCGCCTCCCAGTTCTCCACGCCTGGGATGTAGATCGCTGACAGGTGACAAGAGTGAGACTCTGCCCAGCGAATTATCTTCGAGACTTCCAACATCGCTAGGGAACTCCTGGTTCCCCCTTGATGATTGATGTAAGCCACAGTCGTGATGTTGTCCGACTGAAATCTGATGAACCTCAGTGTTGCTAACTGAGGCCAAGCTTAGAAGAGCATTGAATATTGCTCTTAATTCCAGAATGTTTATTGGGAGGAGTTTCTCCTCCCGAGTCCACGATCCCTGAGCCTTCAGGGAGTTCCAGACTGCACCCCAGCCTAGTAGGCTGGCATCTGTTGTTACAAACGTCCAATATGGCCTGCGAAAAGTCATTACTTTGGACAGATGAACCCGCGACAACCACCAGAGAAGAGAATCTCTGGTCTCCTGGTCCAGATTTATTAAAGGGGACAGATCTGAGTAATCCCCATTCCACTGACTTAGCATGCATAGTTGCAGCGGTCTGAGATGCAGGCGCGCAAATGGCACTATGTCCATTGCCGCGACCATTAAGCCGATTACTTCCATGCACTGAGATACTGATGGGCTTGGAATGGAATGAAGGACACGGCAAGCATTTAGGATTTTTGATAACCTGGACTCCGTCAGGTAAATCTTCATCTCTACAGAATCTATAAGAGTCCCTAGAAAGGGAACCCTTGTGAGTGGGAACAGAGAACTCTCTTCCATGTTCACTTTCCACCCATGCGACCTCAGAAATGCTAAAACTATCTCTGTATGAGACTTTGCATTTTGAAAACTTGACGCTTGTATCAGAATGTCGTCTAGGTACGGAGCCACCGCTATGCCTCGCGGTCTTAGTACCGCCAGAAGCGAGCCCAGAACCTTTGTAAAAATTCTCGGGGCCGTAGCCAAACCGAAGGGAAGAGCTACAAACTGGTAATGCCTGTCTAGAAAGGCAAACCTTAGGTACCGATAATGGTCTTTGTGAATCGGTATGTGAAGGTAGGCATCCTTTCGGTCCACTGTGGTCATATACTGACCCTCTTGGATCATGGGTAGGATGGTTCGAATAGTTTCCATTTTGAACGATGGAACCCTTAGGAATTTGTTTAAGATCTTCAGGTCCAAGATTGGCCTGAAGGTACCCTCTTTTTTGGGAACAACAGATTTGAGTAAAAACCCTGCCCTTGTTCCGTCCGCGGAACCGGGTGGATCACTCCCATTACTAAGAGGTCTTGTACACATCGTAGAAATGCCTCTTTCTTTATTAGGTTTGTTGATAACCTTGACAGATGAAATCTCCCTTGTGGTGGAGAAGTTTTGAAGTCCAGAAGGTATCCCTGAGATATGATCTCACACGCCCAGGGATCCTGGACATCTCTTGCCCAGGCGAAGAGAGAAAGTCTGCCCCCCACTAGATCCGTTTCCGGATAGGGGGCCCTTTCTTCATGCTGTCTTAGGGGCAGAAGTAGGTTTTCTGGCTTGCTTGCCCTTGTTCCAGGACTGGTTGCTTTTCCAACCCTCTCTGTAACGAGTAGCAGTCCCTTCCTGTTTTGGCGCTTTAGAAGTTGATGCTGCTCCTGCCTTGAAATTACGAAAGACACGAAAATTAGACTGTTTGGCCTTTGATTTGGCCCTGTCCTGAGGAAGGGTGTGACCCTTACCTCCAGTAATGTCAGCAATAATTTCTTTCAAGCCGGGCCCGAATAAGGTCTGCCCTTTGATAGGAATATTAAGCAATTTAGATTTAGAAGTTACATCTGCTGACCAGGATTTAAGCCATAGCGCCCTGCGCGCCTGTATGGCGAATCCGGAATTTTTAGCCGTAAGTTTCGTTAAATGCACTACGGCATCTGAAACAAACGCATTAGCCAGTTTAAGTGTTCTAACTTTGCTCAAAGTCTCATCCAATGGTGCTGTGCGAATCGCTTCTTCCAGAGATTCAAACCAGAATGCCGCTGCAGCCGTGACAGGCGCAATGCATGCAAGAGGCTGCAATATAAAACCTTGTGGAACAAACATTTTCTTAAGGTAACCCTCTAATTTTTTATCCATTGGATCTGAGAAAGCACAGCTATCCTCCACCGGGATAGTGGTACGCTTGGCTAAAGTAGAAACTGCTCCCTCCACCTTAGTGACCGTCTGCCATAAGTCTCGTGTGGTGGCGTCTATAGGAAACATTTTTCTAAATATCGGAGGAGGGGAAAATGGCACACCGGGTCTATCCCACTCCTTACTAATAATTTCTGTAAGTCTTTTTGGTATAGGAAAAACGTCAGTACACACCGGTACCGCATATTATCTATCCAACCTACATAATTTCTCTGGGATTGCCACCGTGTCGCAATCATTCAGAGCCGCTAACACCTCCCCTAGTAACATGCGGAGGTTCTCAAGCTTAAATTTAAAATTTCTGAATCCGGTCTCCCCGGATCAGATCCGTCACCCACAGAATGAAGCTCTCCATCCTCATGTTCTGCAAATTGTGACGCAGTATCGGACATGGCTCTCGTGTCATCGGCGCGCTCTGTCCTAAACCCAGAGTTATCGCGCTTGCCTCTTAACTCAGGCAAATTAGATAATACTTCTTTCATAACATTAGCCATATCATGCAAAGTGATTTGTAAGGGCCTTGATGTACTTGGCGCCACAATCTCACGCACCTCCTGAGCGGGAGGCGAAGGTACTGATACGTGAGGAGAGTTAGTCGGCACAACTTCCCCCTCGTTGTCTGGTGATAATTTCTTTACCGGTAAAGACTGACTTTTATTTAAAGTAACATCAATACAATTGGTACACATATTTCTATTGGGCTCCACATTGGCTTTTAAACATAATGAACAAGTAGATTCATCTGTATCAGACATGTTTAAACAGACTAGCAATGAAGGCTAGCAAGCTTGGAAAAAAATTTTCAATAAATTTACAAGCAATAGAAAAAACGCAGCAGCGCTTTTATAAACACAAAAAAACTGTCACAGTTGAAATAACAATGAACTAATTCAGTTATAGCCAACAATTTTAACAGTAAATGTATGAATTTAGCAGAGGATTGCACCCACTAGCAAACGGATGATTAACCCCTCAATACCCAAAACCGGATAATCAATTTTTAGATTTAACGTTTTTCTCACAGTCAAACACACTGTCACAGGTCTGCTGTGACTGATTACCTCCCTCAAAAATGAATTTTGAAGACCCCTGAGCTCTCTGGAGACGTCCTGGATCAAGGAGGAAGAAGCAGGAAGACTGTGCTAGAATTTTAACTGCGCAACAGGGCGCTAAAAAAGGCCCCTCCCACTCATATTACAACAGTGGGAGACCTGTTACAACGGTTTCTATGTAGAAATATACGATAGCCATATGGAAAAAAATCATGCCCAAAAAGATTTATCACCAAAGTACCTCACAAAACGAATAACATGCCAGTAAACGTTTTTAAAAAAAACAACTTTCCAGTGTTATGTAAAGTTATCACTAAGCCTGCTACCAGTCGCTTCTACTGCAGTTAAGGCTCATACATTTGTTTCAGTATTAACAGTATTTTCTCAGTCAAATTCTAGTCCCTAGAAATTAACTCAACTGCGCATACATTTATCAGCCTGATACCAGTCGCTACTACTGCATTAAAGGCTGTACTTACATCATATGGGTAACAGCAGTGTTTTCTTAGTCAATTCCATTCCTAGAAAATATTACTGCACATACCTCATTTGCGGGGGACCCCGCATGCTATTCCCTTTTCTGAAGTTACCCCACTCCTCAGAATGTGCGAGAACAGCCAGTGGATCTTAGTTACGTCTGCTAAGATCATAGAAAAACGCAGGCAGATTCTTCTTCTAAATACTGCCTGAGAGAAAAAAAAACATAATTTATGCTTACCTGATAAATTTATTTCTCTTGTAGTGTAGTCAGTCCACGGGTCATCCATTACTTACGGGATTATATCTCTTCCCCAACAGGAAGTTGCAAGAGGATCACCCAAGCAGAGCTGCTATATAGCTCCTCCCCTCACATGTCATATCCAGTCATTCGACCGAAACAAGACGAGAAAGGAGAAACCATAGGGTGCAGTGGTGACTGGAGTTTAATTAAAATTTAGATCTGCCTTAAAAGACAGGGCGGGCCGTGGACTGACTACACTACAAGAGAAAAAATTATCAGGTAAGCATAAATTATGTTTTCTCTTGTTAAGTGTAGTCAGTCCACGGGTCATCCATTACTTATGGGATACCAATACCAAAGCTAAAGTACACGGATGAAGGGAGGGACAAGGCAGGAACTTTAAACGGAAGGAACCACTGCCTGAAGCACCTTTCTCCCAAAAATAGCCTCCGAAGAAGCAAAAGTGTCAAATTTGTAAAATTTTGAAAAAGTGTGAAGTGAAGACCAAGTTGCAGCCTTGTAAATCTGTTCAACAGAGGCCTCATTTTTAGAGGCCTCATTTTTAAAGGCCCAGGTGGAAGCCACAGCTCTAGTAGAATGAGCTGTAATTCTTTCAGGAGGCTGCTGTCCAGCAGTCTCATAGGCTAAACGTATTATGCTACGAAGCCAAAAAGAGAGAGAGGTAGCCGAAGCCTTTTGACCTCTCCTCTGTCCAGAGTAAACGACAAACAGGGAAGAAGTTTGACGAAAATCTTTAGTTGCCTGCAAATAGAACTTCAGGGCACGGACTACGTCCAGATTATGCAAAAGTCGTTCCTTCTTTGAAGAAGGGTTAGGACACAATGATGGAACAACAATCTCTTGATTGATATTCCTGTTAGAAACTACCTTAGGTAAGAACCCAGGTTTAGTACGCAGAACTACCTTGTCTGAATGAAAAATCAGATAAGGAGAATCACAATGTAAGGCAGATAACTCAGAGACTCTTCGAGCCGAGGAAATAGCCATCAAAAACAGAACTTTCCAAGATAACAGCTTGATATCAATGGAATGAAGGGGTTCAAATGGAACGCCTTGCAGAACGTTAAGAACTAAGTTTAAGCTCCACGGCGGAGCAACAGTCTTAAACACAGGCTTAATCCTAGCCAAAGCCTGACAAAAAGCCTGAATGTCTGGAACTTCTGCCAGACGTTTGTGTAGAAGAATAGACAGAGCAGAAATCTGTCCCTTTAACGAACTAGCAGATAAGCCCTTTTCTAAACCCTCTTGTAGAAAAGACAATATCCTAGGAATCCTAACCTTACTCCATGAGTAACTCTTGGATTCGCACCAATATAAATATTTACGCCATATCTTATGGTAAATTCTTCTGGTAACAGGTTTCCTAGCCTGTATTAAGGTATCAATAACCGACTCCGAGAAGCCACGCTTTGATAGAATCAAGCGTTCAATCTCCATGCAGTCAGCCTCAGAGAAGTTAAGCTTGGATGGTTGAAAGGACCCTGAATTAGAAGGTCCTGCCTCAGAGGCAGAGACCATGGTGGACAGGACGACATGTCCACTAGGTCTGCATACCAGGTCCTGCGTGGCCACGCAGGCGCTATCAGAATCACCGATGCTCTCTCCTGTTTGATCTTGGCAATCAGTCGAGGAAGCATCGGAAATGGTGGAAACACATAAGCCATGTTGAAGACCCAAGGTGTTGTCAGAGCATCTATCAGCACCGCTCCCGGTTCCCTGGACCTGGATCCGTAACAAGGAAGCTTGTCGTTCTGGCGAGACGCCATAAGATCTAGATCTGGTTTGCCCCAACGATGAATCAGTTGAGCGAAGACCTCCGGATGAAGTTCCCACTCCCCCGGATGAAAAGTCTGGCGATTTAGAAAATCCGCCTCCCAGTTCTCCACACCTGGGATGTAGATCGCTGACAGGTGGCAAGAGTGAGACACTGCCAAGCGAATTATCTTTGAGACTTCCAACATCGCTAGGGAACTTCTGGTTCCCCCTTGATGGTTGATGTAAGCCATAGCCGTGATGTTGTCCGACTGAAATCTGATGAACCTCAGAGTTGCTAACTGAGGCCAAGCTAGAAGAGCATTGAATATTGCTCTTAACTCCAGAATATTTATTGAGAGGAGTTTCTCCTCCTGAGTCCACGATCCCTGAGCCTTCAGGGAATTCCAGACAGCGCCCCAACCTAGAAGGCTGGCGTCTGTTACAATCGTCCAATCTGGCCTGCGAAAGGTCATCCCCTTGGACAGATGGGGCCGAGAAAGCCACCATAGAAGAGATTCTCTGGTCTCTTGATCCAGATTTAGCCGAGGGGACAAATCTGAGTAATCCCCATTCCACTGACTTAGCATGCACAATTGCAGCGGTCTGAGATGCAGGCGCGCAAATGATACTATGTCCATTGCCGCTACCATTAAGCCGATTACTTCCATGCACTGAGCTACTGACGGGTGTGGAATGGAATGAAGGGCACGGCAAGCATTTAGAAGTTTTGATAACCTGGCCTCCGTCAGGTAAATTCTCATCTCTACAGAATCTATAAGAATCCCTAGGAAGGGAACCCTTGTAAGTGGTAATAGAGAACTCTTTTCCACGTTCACCTTCCACCCATGCGACCTCAGAAATGCCAGAACTATCTCTGTATGAGACTTGGCAGTTTGAAAACTTGACGCTTGTATCAGAATGTCGTCTAGGTACGGAGCCACCGCTATGCCTCGCGGTCTTAGTACCGCCAGAAGTGAGCCCAGAACCTTTGTAAAGATTCTTGGAGCCGTAGCTAACCCGAAGGGAAGAGCTACAAACTGGTAATGCCTGTCTAGGAAGGCAAATCTTAGGTACCGATAATGATCCTTGTGAATCGGTATGTGAAGGTAGGCATCCTTTAAGTCCACTGTGGTCATGTACTGACCCTCTTGGATCATGGGTAGGATGGTTCGAATAGTTTCCATTTTGAATGATGGAACTCTAAGGAATTTGTTTAGGATTTTTAAGTCCAAGATTGGTCTGAAGGTTCCCTCTTTTTTGGGAACCACAAATAGATTTGAATAGAATCCTTGCCCGTGTTCCGTCCGCGGAACTGGGTGGATCACCCCCATTAGTAAGAGGTCTTGTACACAGCGTACAAACGCCTCTTTCTTTATTTGGTTTGCTGATAACCTTGAAAGATGAAATCTCCCTTGTGGAGGAGAAGCTTTGAAGTCCAGAAGATATCCCTGAGATATGATCTCAAACGCCCAGGGATCCTGGACATCTCTTGCCCAAGCCTGGGCAAAGAGAGAAAGTCTGCCCCCCACTAGATCCGTTTCCGGATAGGGGGCCCTCTCTTCATGCTGTCTTAGGGGCAGCAGCAGGTTTTCTGGCCTGCTTGTCCTTGTTCCAGGACTGATTAGTCTTCCAGCCCTGTCTGTAACGAGCAACAGCTCCTTCCTTTTTTTGGAGCGGAGGAAGTTGATGCTGCTCCTGCCTTGAGGTTACGAAAGGCATGAAAATTAGACTGTTTGGCCTTTGATTTGGCCCTGTCCTGAGGCAGAGCATGGCCCTTACCTCCCGTAATGTCAGCGATAATTTCTTTCAAGCCGGGCCCGAATAAGGTCTGCCCTTTGAAAGGAATATTAAGCAATTTAGATGTCACGTCAGCTGACCAGGATTGAAGCCATAGCGCTCTGCGTGCTTGGATGGCGAATCCGGAGTTCTTAGCCGTAAGTTTGGTTAAATGTACGACGGCATCAGAAACAAATGCGTTAGCTAGCTTAAGTGCTTTAAGCTTGTTCATAATTTCATCCAATGGAGCTGTGCGAATGGCCTCTTCCAGAGACTCAAACCAGAATGCCGCCGCAGCAGTGACAGGCGCAATGCCTGCAAGGGGCTGTAAAATAAAACCTTGTTGAACAAACATTTTCTTAAGGTAACCTAATTTTTTATCCATTGGATCTGAAAAGGCACAACTATCCTCCACCGAGATAGTGGTACGCTTAGCCAAAGTAGAAACTGCTCCCTCCACCTTAGGGACCGTCTGCCATAAGTCCCGTGTGGTGGCGTCTATTGGAAACATTTTCCTAAATATAGGAGGGGGGGAAAAGGGCACACCGGGTCTATCCCACTCCTTGCTAATAATTTCTGTAAGCCTCTTAGGTATAGGAAAAACGTCAGTACACACCGGTAACGCATAGTATCTATCCAGCCTACATAATTTCTCTGGAATTGCAACCGTGTTACAATCATTCAGAGCCGCTAATACTTCCCCTAGCAATACGCGGAGGTTTTCAAGCTTAAATTTAAAATTAGAAATCTCTGAATGCAGTCTCCCTGGATCAGATCCGTCACCCACAGAATGAAGCTCTCCGTCCTCATGTTCTGCAAATTGTGACGCAGTATCGGACATGGCTCTCCCATCATCAGCGCGCTCTGTCCTTAACCCAGAGCAATCGCGCTTGCCTCTTAATTCTGGCAATTTAGATAATACTTCTGTCATAACAGTAGCCATGTCTTGCAAAGTGATTTGTATGGGCCTCTCTGATGTACTTGGCGCCACAATATCACGCACCTCCTGAGCGGGAGGCAAAGGTACTGACACGTGAGGAGAGTTAGTCGGCATAACTTCCCCCTCGTTATCTGGTGATAATTTTTTTACATGTAAAGATTGACTTTTATTTAAAGTGACATCAATGCATTTAGTACACAAATTTCTATGGGGCTCCACATAGGCCTTCAAACATAGTGAACAAAGAGATTCATCTGTGTCAGACATGTTTAAACAGACTAGCAATGAGACTAGCAAGCTTGGAAAATACTTTCAAATAAATTTACAAGCAATATAAAAAACGCTACTGCGCCTTTAAGAAGCACAAAAAGCTGTCACAGTTGAAATAACAATGAACCAAATTAGTTATAGCAACCAAATTTTCACAGTAAATATATTAAGTTAGCAAAGGATTGCACCCACCAGCAAAAGGATGATTAACCCCTTAATACCCAAAAACGGATAACAATTTAATAATTAACGTTTTTATCACAGTCAAACACACTGTCACAGGTCTGCTGTGACAGATTACCTCCCTCAAAATGAATTTTGAAGACCCCTGAGCTCTCTAGAGACGTCCTGGATCATGGAGGATGAAGTAGGAAGATTGTGACTGAATTTTTACTGCGCAAAAAAGCGCTAAAATAGGCCCCTCCCACTCATATTACAACAGTGGGGAAGCTCAGTTAACTGTTTCTATGCAGAAAACAAAGATAGCCATGTGGTAAAAATCATGCCCCAATAAGTTTTATCACCAAGTACCTCACAAAAAACGATTAACATGCTAGTAAACGTTTTGAACATACATTTTAAAAGCTATGAAGTGTTATTAATAAGCCTGCTACCAGTCGCTTTTACTGCAGTTAAGGCTCATACATTACTTCAGTATTAACAGTATTTTCTGAGTCAAATTCCATTCCCTAGAAAAATACTTCAGTGTACACACACTCATCAGCCTAATACCAGTCGCTACCACTGCATTTAAGGCTGAACTTACATTACATTGGTATTAGCAGTATTTTCTCAGTCAATTACATTCTTTAGAAAAATAATTTACTGCACATACCTCGTTTGCAGGGGGGCCCTGCATGCTATTCCCCTTTTCTGAAGTTACCTCACTCCTCAGAATGTGTGAGAACAGCCAGTGGATCTTAGTTACGTCTGCTAAGATCATAGAAAACGCAGGCAGATTCTTCTTCTAATGCTGCCTGAGAACAAACAGCACACTCCAGTGCCATTTAAAATAAACTTTTGATTGAAGAAATAAACTAAGTTTAAAAACACCACAGACCTCTCACACCGACCTATCTTTAGTTAGGTTGCAAGAGAATGACAGGATATGACATGTGAGGGGAGGAGCTATATAGCAGCTCTGCTTGGGTGATCCTCTAGCAACTTCCTGTTGGGAAGGAGAATATATCCCATAAGTAATGGATGACCCGTGGACTGAACACACTACAAGAGAAATAAATTTGTCAGGTAAGCATACATTTTGTTTTCTTTTGCATGATGTACCGAGTCCACGGATTCATCCTAACTTGTGGGATACCAATACCAAAGCTTTAGGACACGAATGAAGGGAAGGACAAGACAGGAACCTAAACGGAAGGCACCACTGCTTGCAAAACCTCTCTCCCAAAAATAGCCTCCAAAGAAGCAAAAGTATCAAATTTAGAAAATTTAGAAAAGGCATGAAGCGACGACCAAGTCGCAGCCTTACAAATCTGTTCAACAGAAGCATCATTTTTAAAAGCCCATGTGGAAGCTACTGCTCTAGTAGAATGAGCTGTAATCCTTTCAGGAGGCTGCTGTCCAGCAGTTTCATAAGCCAAACGGATGATACTGTTCAGCCAAAAGGAAAGAGAAGTCGCCGTAGCCTTTTGACCCCTACGCTTTCCAGAATAGACAACAAACAAAGAAGATGTTTGATGAAAATCTTTGGTTGCCTGCAAAAAAAAATTCAAAGCACGAACCACGTCAAAGTTTTGCAACAGACGTTCCTTCTTACAAGAAGGATTAGGACACGGAGAAGGAACAACAATTTCTTGATTGATATTCCTGTTAGTAACAACCTTAGGTAGGAACCCAGGCTTGGTACGCAAGACCACCTTATCAGCATGGAACACAAGATAAGGAGAGTCACATTGTAATACAGATAGTTCAGAAACTCTTCGAGCTGAAGAGATAGCAACTAGGAACAAAACTTTCCAAGATAAAAGCTTAATATCTATGGAATGCATGGGTTCAAACGGAACCCCCTGAAGAACTCTAAGAATTAAATTTAGACTCCATGGCGGAGCAATAGGTTTAAACACAGGCTTAATTCTAACTAAAGCCTGACAAAAAACCAGAACGTCTGGAACATCTGCCAGACGCTTGGGCAACAAAATAGACAGAGCAGATATCTGTCCATTTAGGTAACTAACTGATAATCCTTTCTCCAATCCCTCTTGGAGAAAAGAAAATCCTAGGAATCCTGATTTTACTCCAGGAGAAGCCTTTGGATTTGCACCAAAAAAGATATTTAAGCCATATCTTATGATAAATTTTCCTGGTAACAGGCTTTCGAGCCTGAATCAAGGTATTTATGACTGACTCAGAGAAACCCCGCTTTGATAGAATCAAGCGTTCAATCTCCAAGCAGTCAGTTGCAGAGAAATTAGATTTGGATGCTTGAATGGACCTTGAATCAGAAGGTCCTGTCTCAGTTGCAGAGAAATTAGATTTGGATGCTTGAATGGACCTTGAATCAGAAGGTCCTGTCTCGATGGCAGAGACCATGGTGGAAGGGATGACATGTCCACCAGGTCTGCATACCAAGTCCTGCGTGGCCACACAGGCGCTATCAAAATCACTGATGCTCTCTCCTGTTTGATTCTGGCAATCAGACGAGGAAGGAGAGGGACCATAAGCCAGGTTGAACGACCAGGGTACTGCTAGAGCATCTATCAGTACAGCCTGAGGATCCCTTGACCTGGAGCCGTAACAAGGAAGTTTGGCGTTCTGACGAGAAACCATCAGATCCAACTCTGGTGTGCCCCATAGCCGAACCAGCTGAGCAAACACCTCCGGATGGAGTTCCCACTCCCCCGGATGAAAAGTCTGACGACTTAGAAAATCTGCCTTCCAGGTCTCTACATCTGGGATATAGATCGTGACAGATGGCAAGAGTGAGCCTCTGCCCATTGGATTATCCTCGAGACCTCTATCATCGCTAAGGAACTCTTTGTTCCGCCCTGATGATTGATATAAGCCACAGTCGTGATGTTGTCCGACTGAAACCTGATGAATCTGGCCGAAGCCAGATGAGGCCATGCCTGGAGAGCATTGAATATAGCTCTTAATTCCAGAATATTTATCGGTAGGAGAGCCTCCTCCACTAAGCTTTAGAAGGATTGCACCACAAGTTAATAAGCAATAAACCTTCAAATGAAAAAACCAGATTGAAATATGTCTAAAACTATTTAAAACCCCTGTTAGCTCTGCTGTGGCCCTACCTGCCTTTAGGAAGCGATAATATGGGGTTAAAGCTTCAATTAGTCCCTCAGAAGACTCTCAGGACCTCAGGAGAAGTTGCTTGCTGCTGGGGCCTACACAAAACTAACAAACCCTGCCTTAAAGCCATGTGGGTTATAAATAACCCCAAAGAACCCTCAAGCAAATGTCCCATAAAACAGAAAACGTTTCTCCCTGACACAAAAACATTTGTCCCAAATTCACATAAACTGAGTGCCCACAAAAAATTAACCCTTTATGCAAGCTAGTAAAAACCTCTGATAACACTAGGATTAATGCTTACCCTTCCACTAATGGGGACACTGTCAGCCTTTCTGAGTTAACACAGTCTCTGCAGAAAATATGACTGAACATACCTCATTGCTGTATAGCAAGAAACCGTTCCTCACACTGAAGTTTTCCTGTACTCCTCAGCTTCTGTGGGAACAGCAGTGGACATTAGTTACAAACGCTAAGATCATCATCCTCCAGGCAGAAATCTTCATCTATGTCCTGCCTGAGAGTAAATAGTATAACACCGGTACCATTTAAAAATAACAAACACTTGATTGAAGATAAAATAAAACTAACAGTTTAACACCTCTTCTCTTTACCCTTCCTGCTTAGAGCCAGCAAAGGAGAATGACTGGGGGGTGGAGTTAAGGGGGGAGCTATATAGACAGCTCTGCTGTGGTGCTCTCTTTGCTACTTCCTGTCAGGAAAGACAATATCCCACAAGTTAGGATGAATCTGTGGACTCTGTACATCATGCAAAAGAAATCAAGCCTAAGGGATCACTATTACAACCACTTGCTGAATTTCTGGACTTTTTTCTACAGCCTTGGGTGAAACAAATGAGATCTTATATACAAGACTCTACAGCCTTCATCCAACAGATAACTCAACTAAAAGACATTAAGACAAGCAATATATTAGTCACCTTGGCTGTATCGAGCTTGTATACGGTTATCCCACACAAGCTAGGTATTGCAGCAGTCACCAAGTGCTTGAGACAAGTGCCCTATGTGGGTCCACCCGAAGAGGTTCGTGTGGAATTACTTACTAAATCCATGGAGAAGAACTACTTCCGATTTGAAAACACCTTTTATTTGCAAATTGCTGGCATAGCGATGGGGTCAAATGTGGCCCCATCACTGGCAAACCTATTTATGGCCGAGTATGAGATCATGCAAATGAAAGTTTACGAGTCACAATATATCAAATTCTACTGCCGGTATATAGATCTCTTTCTGATCTGGCAAGATGGAGAAACTTCCTTGGAGACATGGATTAAATCTCTAAATGAGATGAACAGTACCAACAGATTCCAGCACACTGCAAAACTTGACTATTTGGATTTAAGGGTGTTCAAAATCGACGATAAATTAGGTACTACCTTATTTAGAAAAGTACAGATCGGAAAGCAATCTTACACGCAAGAAGCTGTCATCAACCAGCCCTGATCCAAAACATTCCGAAAGCGCAATAACAGCACGTGATTAGGAATAATACTGATGTGAATAAATGTAACATACAACTATCTGTGATGACAGAAGTTTTTGCAACGTGGCTACAAAGAAAAAGATTGACGAGCAATGCGGGAACAAGCTATACAGTCAAGAGGAATACACGACACTCCAAAACAGGATGCCGCTCCACAACTCACATTTGTGGCTTCCTACACCCCTGATCAATACCAGATCACTAAGGCCATTAAAGGGACATTATAGACACTTTTTCTTTGTATAAATGTTTTGTAGATGATCTATTTATATAGCCCATAAAGTAACTGTTTTTTTTAAATAAAAAAAAAGTATAGTTTTGCTTATTTTTAAATAACATTGCTCTGATTTTCAGACTCCTAACCAATCCCCAAAGTTCTATGAGAATTACCGTCAGCTACCTTCTCCAGATTGCTCCTGTTTGTGTAAAGGGTCTTTTCAGATGCAAAAGAAGGGGGAGGGTCTTATTTCCCACTTGCAGTGGGCTTCCCAACTACCTTTTCAACACAGCTAAAATGAGAGCTTCTAAGTAATTTTTTAAACAGTTTTATACTGGATTTTTATATCAGACACTACTGTAAAGAATAAGATGCACGGATACTATTACATGCAGTTATATGAAAATGAGTGTATACTGTCCCTTTAAGGAAGAATGGAAACTGATCCAATCAGTTCCGACATTACCATTAACCCAATGGATTGCACTCCGGCTTCCATACCGCAGAGGGAGGAGCTTGATGGATTCCCTGATGAAAACTGATATAACTTATGAGTGATAAAGAATCCTAGCTCAAGAAGAAAAGCGGTTGTTTTAAATGTACCAGTTGAGTAATGTGTAACAGTATGCACACTGGCGCTAATTTTCAACACCCTGACCGCAGAAATATCAAATCAGTTTCTTCTTGACCTGCACCACACAGTATATCATCTATCTCCTCAATTGCCCCTGCGGCAAGTTCTACACAGGTAAAACCAATGACTATGCCAGAGTGAGGATGGCGAAACATCACTCGAGTATCAGAACTGCCCTAAAAACTGACAAATACGATCAACCGGTGCCACATCATTTCCTGGAAGCGGGCCATACAGTCAAGGACCTACGGTTTAGGATCATTGATCACATACCTATTCCAAGAAGGGGGCAACAGAGCTAAACCTCTCCTGCAAAAGGAGGCCAAATGGATTCATGAACTGGGCACCCTAGCCCCCAGGGGTCTCAACTCCAATACTGGCTGGCAGACCTTCCTAGGATCTGATTTGATCTTGTAGTCAAGATTCTATCGGAGAGTCCATGATTCCTTATAGGCTAGATTTTTCCTTGCCTGGTGACTGACAGCCCCATTGATTCATTTGGGCCTTTTCCCGGTTGTTTTGCCGGATTTAACATATTCGTGTAAATGTTCTGGTAGTATTGCCAAAAATAATCTATAGTCTTTACCACTTCCTATAGAACTGACCCTTTCTTAGCTCTACTATTGATGAAGGATAAGAATCAGCATTGTTGATCTTCATGTTATGGAGTATTTGTTTTTAGCTTTTTTTTTTATATTACACACACATATATATATATATATATACACACACACTCTAGTTTTGGGATCCAAGCACTCACTGTAGGTTGTGTTGCCTGGGTGCACTCTATGGTAGATAGGTAGAAACTTTCATGGAAAGAAGAGGCACTGAATCTGCATGCATATACAAATTTACTATTTCACCGTGAACCAGCATGGCTATCAAAACAACATACCTAATAGGTTCTAGTGTGCAACACCTACCTAACGGATTCGTCAATGGATGAGACAGTGTGCTCAGACCACGCCCCTCGCCCGGAGCATCAGTCAGTCTAATGTAGCGCTAAGCGATCATCATCCTACACATGTAATAGAAGTTCCCTTAGACATATATATTAAAGAGAATGTGCACACAACCACATACTGCAAAATATGCCCGATCAAAAACCCCACTGTTAGGTGTATAGTAACGCAACTGTCTGTCCCACCCCCACCTCGGAGTTAAGAGCCAATAGGACAAAACATGTATAACAGCCACCTACAGGATTCGTTGCTGGGTGATGTATATGTATACCAACCGCGCTCCATACACAGAGACAGAGTGTGTAGTTACTCAAAAAGATCCTAATCATAGCAATTTAATAACAATGGCCAAAATTAGGCTAGTCTATGAGCACTAACGTCAGATGCCATAGCTTAATGATCAGCAATGTAATCAGAAAATATTGTAAGGTGACACATGGGGCAGTCACGCCCCCCATCAGACAAAACCACTACAAAAATAGGTACTAACATCAGCTGTTCTCCACAGATATAGAGTAATCTGCTGTAGGGAACACTAACAGGCAGTATAAAATCCCAACCCAAGTCAGGGCCAAGGCAGGAGACTGACAATAGATAATACTATATACAGCCAGTGCAAAAAAAAAAAAAAGATCATATGCCAAACATGGAAGCAACAGCCTAGCCACCAAAGAGCAAAAAGAAAAATATTAAAAATCATGAATAGGAGTACTGGGATAAATAAAAGAACTTAATATTACTACACCAAAATACATATTCCAACAAAATGTAGCCATTACCGTAACGTGAAGTCAAGCTTGGGTCCATCAACCCTATGTTATTCTCGATAGCACCTCTAAGATGACCAAAAAAAAATAAACAATATGCAACGTGCACTCACAACTATAATATTCAAAAAAGATCATAAAGGTTAAAGAGCGTGTCCTCTAAGAAATATAATAGGAACTATACAATCTATAAGAATCTATGCTCTACAGGTCGCACGCTGAATCTTGACTATACGACCGAGATAATCACGCACTATTAGCAGTGAGACATCAATCTAGAATTTAAAGGGGGCACTAAAATAAAGCTTACAAAACCGACAACCCGAGGAAGACTGCACCTGAAACCAAGATCATCCCATGGAGAGGGATATTACCCAAAAAGTATGTAATATGTATCATATATATATATATATATATATATATATATATATATATATATATATATATATATATATATATATATATACATACACACACATACACACAATAGTACAGGGATATACATAGATTTAAAACACCTGTATCAGAGATATGCTAAGATAATATGCAATGGTAAACATGCTGCCTAACGTAAAAGTCCTAGACACTGGCAAGTGTGTGTGTGATAACTGTAGATCAAATAACATCTGTGTTAAGCAATATATCAAGATAGTCTGGTACACGGGAGTGCATATAGTGTCAGAGGGACTGACAGCATTACCTTGAAAATGTGTTGTAGGAACACAGTGTTGTCACAATGCGATAAGCATGTAGATTTTACTTACCTCCGTAAGAGAGTATGTTGTACTCAGCGGTGAACAGATTGTGGTCTGTGCCGCTCTTAAATACGGTTATGGTGGCGTGGCGTCGACTTATATGACGTCATCAGCCGTGCGTCCAGGTCACAGTAATGGAGTGGGGTAGTCATGGAAACCATTCCTAACAATTTTCGTATTGAACGAACTAGGAGTGTTACAAATTATGCTGCTAAAAGTAATGGGATTAGTAAGATGTAAAGAAAAACAGAATTTATGCTTACCTGATAAATTACTTTCTCCAACGGTGTGTCCGGTCCACGGCGTCATCCTTACTTGTGGGAATATCTCTTCCCCAACAGGAAATGGCAAAGAGTCCCAGCAAAGCTGGCCATATAGTCCCTCCTAGGCTCCGCCCACCCCAGTCATTCGACCGACGGACAGGAGGAAATATATAGGAGAAACCATATGGTACCGTGGTGACTGTAGTTAGAGAAAATAATTCATCAGACCTGATTAAAAAACCAGGGCGGGCCGTGGACCGGACACACCGTTGGAGAAAGTAATTTATCAGGTAAGCATAAATTCTGTTTTCTCCAACATTGGTGTGTCCGGTCCACGGCGTCATCCTTACTTGTGGGAACCAATACCAAAGCTTTAGGACACGGATGAAGGGAGGGAGCAAATCAGGTTACCTAAACGGAAGGCACCACGGCTTGCAAAACCTCTCCCCCAAAAATAGCCTCCGAAGAAGCAAAAGTATCAAATTTGTAAAATTTGGCAAAAGTGTGCAGAGAAGACCAAGTCGCTGCCTTACATATCTGGTCAACAGAAGCCTCGTTCTTGAAGGCCTATGTGGAAGCCACAGCCCTAGTGGAGTGAGCTGTGATTCTTTCAGGAGGCTGCCGTCCGGCAGTCTCATAAGCCAATCGGATGATGCTTTTAAGCCAAAAGGAAAGAGAGGTAGAAGTCGCTTTTTGACCTCTCCTTTTACCAGAATAAACAACAAACAAAGAAGATGTTTGTCTGAAATCTTTTGTAGCCTCTAAATAGAATTTTAGAGCACGAACTACGTCCAAATTGTGTAACAAACGTTCCTTCTTTGAAACTGGATTCGGACATAAAGAAGGTACAACTATCTCCTGGTTAATATTTTTGTTAGAAACAACCTTTGGAAGAAAACCAGGCTTAGTACGCAAAAACCACCTTATCTGCATGGAACACCAGATAGGGCGGAGAACACTGCAGAGCAGATAACTCTGAAACTCTTCTAGCAGAAGAAATTGCAACGAAAAACAAAACTTTCCAAGATAGTAACTTAATATCTATGGAATGTAAAGGTTCAAACGGAACCCCTTGAAGAACTGAAAGAACTAGAATTAGACTCCAGGGAGGAGTCAAAGGTCTGTAAACAGGCTTGATCCTAACCAGAGCCTGAACAAATGCTTGAACATCTGGCACAGCTGCCAGTCTTTTGTGTAGTAAGACAGATAAAGCAGAGATCTGTCCCTTTAGAGAACTTGCAGATAATCCTTTCTCCAAACCTTCTTGTAGAAAGGAGAGAATCTTAGGAATTTTTATCTTATTCCATGGAAATCCTTTGGATTCACACCAACAGATATATCTTTTCCATATTTTATGGTAAATCTTTCTAGTTACCGGTTTTCTGGCCTGAACCAGAGTATCTATCACAGAATCTGAAAACCCACGCTTCGATAGAATCAAGCGTTCAATCTCCAAGCCGTCAGCTGGAGGGAGACCAGATTTGGATGTTCGAATGGACCCTGAACAAGAAGGTCCTGTCTCAAAAGGTAGCTTCCATGGTGGAACCGATGACATATTCACCAGGTCTGCATACCAAGTCCTGCGTGGCCACGCAGGAGCTATCAAGATCACTGAGGCCCTCTCCTGATTGATCCTGGCTACCAGCCTGGGAATGAGAGGAAACGGTGGAAATACATAAGCTAGGTTGAAGGTCCAAGGTGCTACTAGTGCATCTACTAGAGTCGCCTTGGGATCCCTGGATCTGGACCCGTAGCAAGGAACCTTGAAGTTCTGACGAGACGCCATCAGATCCATGTCTGGAATGCCCCATAATTGAGTTATTTGGGCAAAGATCTCCGGATGGAGTTCCCACTCCCCCGGATGGAATGTCTGACGACTCAGAAAATCCGCCTCCCAGTTTTCCACACCTGGGATGTGGATCGCAGAAAGGTGGCAGGAGTGATCCTCCGCCCATTGAATTATTTTGGTCACTTCTTTCATCGCCAGGGAACTCCTTGTTCCCCCCCTGATGATTGATATACGCAACGGTCGTCATGTTGTCTGATTGGAACCTTATGAATCTGGCCTTTGCTAGTTGAGGCCAAGCCCTGAGAGCATTGAATATCGCTCTCAGTTCCAGAATGTTTATCGGGAGAAGAGACTCTTCCCGAGACCATAGACCCTGAGCTTTCAGGGATTCCCAGACCGCGCCCCAGCCCACTAGACTGGCGTCGGTCGTGACAATGACCCACTCTGGTCTGCGGAAGCTCATTCCCTGGGACAGATGGTCCAGGGTCAGCCACCAACGGAGTGAATCTCTGGTCTTCTGATCTACTTGAATCATTGGAGACAAGTCTGTATAGTCCCCATTCCACTGTTTGAGCATGCACAGTTGTAATGGTCTTAGATGAATTCGTGCAAAAGGAACTATGTCCATTGCTGCAACCATCAACCCTACTACTTCCATGCATTGCGCTATGGAAGGACGAGGAACAGAATGAAGAACTTGACAAGTGCTTAGAAGTTTTGACTTTCTGACCTCTGTCAGAAAAATCCTAATTTCTAAGGAATCTATTATTGTTCCCAAGAAGGGAACTCTTGTCGACGGAGACAGAACTTTTTTCTATGTTCACCTTCCATCCGTGTGATCTGAGAAAGGCCAGAACGATGTCTGTATGAGCCTTTGCTTTTGACAGGGACGACGCTTGTATTAGAATGTCGTCCAAGTAAGGTACTACTGCAATGCCCCTCGGTCTTAGAACCGCTAGAATGGACCCTAGTACCTTTGTGAAAATCCTTGGAGCAGTGGCTAACCCGAATGGGAGGGCCACAAACTGGTAATGCTTGTCCAGAAAAGCGAACCTTTGGAACTGATGATGCCCCCCACTAGATCCGGTCCCGGATCGGGGCTACTCCTTCATGCTGTTTTGTTAGCAGCGGCAGGCTTCTTGGCCTGCTTACCCTTGTTCCAGCCTTGCATCGGTTTCCAGGCTGGTTTGGGTTGTGAGGCATTACACTCTTGCTTAGAGGATGCAGAATTAGAGGCCGGTCCGTTCCTGAAATTGCGAAAGGAACGAAAATTACTTATTTTTGGCCTTGAAAGGCCTATCTTGTGGAAGGGGTGGCCCTTTCCCCCAGTGATGTCTGAAATAATCTCTTTCAATTCTGGTCCAAATAGAGTTTTACCTTTGAAAGGGATGTTAAGCAATTTTGTCTTGGATGACATCCGCTGACCAAGACTTTAGCCAAAGCGCTCTGCGCGCCACGATAGTAAACCCTGAATTTTTCGCCGCTAATCTAGCTAATTGCAAAGCGGCATCTAAAATAAAAGAGTTAGCCAACTTAAGTGCGTGAACTCTGTCCATAACCTCCTCATATGGAGTCTCTCTACTAAGCGAGTTTTCTAGTTCCTCGAACCAGAACCACGCTGCTGTAGTGACAGGAACAATGCACGAAATGGGTTGTAGAAGGTAACCTTGCTGTACAAAAATCTTTTTAAGCAAACCCTCCAATTTTTTATCCATAGGATCTTTGAAAGCACAACTATCTTCGATAGGAATAGTAGTGCGTTTGTTTAGAGTAGAAACTGCCCCCTCGACCTTAGGGACTGTCTGCCATAAGTCCTTTCTGGGGTCGACCATAGGAAATAATTTCTTAAATATAGGGGGGGGGGGGACAAAAGGTATGCCGGGCTTTTCCCACTCCTTATTTACTATGTCCGCCACCCGCTTGGGTATAGGAAAAGCGTCTGGGTGCACCGGAACCTCTAGGAACTTGTCCATTTTGCATAATTTTTCTGGAATGACCAAGTTGTCACAATCATCCAGAGTAGATAACACCTCCTTAAGCAGTGCGCGGAGATGTTCTAATTTAAATTTAAATGTCACGACATCAGGTTCAGCTTGTTGAGAAATTTTTCCTGAATCTGAAATTTCCCCATCTGACAAAACCTCCCTCATGGCCCCTTCAGATTGGTGTGAGGGTATGACAGAACAATTATCATCAGCGCCCTCCTGCTCTTCAGTGTTTAAAACAGAGCAATCGCGCTTTCTCTGATAAGTAGGCATTTTGGATAAAATATTTGCTATGGAGTTATCCATTACAGCCGTCAATTGTTGCATGGTAATAAGCATTGGCGCGCTAGATGTACTAGGGGCCTCCTGCGTGGGCAAAACTGGTGTAGACACAGTAGGAGATGATGTAGTATCATGTTTACTACCCTCATCTGAGGAATCATCTTGGGCAATTTCATTATCTGTGGCAGTACTGTCCTTACTTTGTTTGGACGCTATGGCACAATTATCACATAAATTTAAATGGGGAGACACATTGGCTTTCATACATATAGAACATAGCTTATCCGAAGGCACAGACATGTTAAACAGGCTTAAACTTGTCAACAAAGCACAAAAAACGTTTTAAAACAAAACCGTTACTGTCTCTTTAAATTTTAAACAGAAAACACTTTATTACTGAATATGTGAATAAGTATGAAGGAATTGTTCAAAAATTACCAAAATTTCACCACAGTGTCTTAAAGCATTAAGAGTATTGCACACCTTTAACCCTTAAAATAACGGAACCGGAGCCGTTTACAAATTTAACCCCTATACAGTCCCAGCTATAGCCTTTGCTGAGACCTAACCAAGCCCAGAGGGGAATACGATACCAATTGACGCCTTCTAGAAGCTTTTCCAGCAAATTTCAGATCCTCACACATGCATCTGCATGCCCTGCTCTCAAAAAACAACTGCGCAGTAATGGCGCGAAAATGAGGCTCAGTCTACAACTAGGAAGGCCCCCTGACTGGAAAAGGTGTCTAACATAGTGCCTGCCGTTTAATAAACGTTCCCCAAGTTTATAAATGCGAATTGTCAGCATAAATATGAATAAAATGCCCAAATAAAGCAATCGATTTAGCCCATAAAAATGTCTACCAGTTTTTTAGCCCATATTAAGCCCTTTATTCTGTTTGTTTGACTAAGAAAATGGCTTACCGGTTCCCATGAGGGGAAATGACAGCCTTCCAGCATTACATGGTCTTGTTAGAAATATGTCTAGTCATACCTTAAGCAGAAAAGTCTGCTAACTGTTTCCCCCAACTGAAGTTACTTCATCTCAACAGTCCTATGTGGAAACAGCAATCGATTTTAGTTACTGTCTGCTAAAATCATCTTCCTCTCACAAACAGAAATCTTCATCCTTTTCTGTTTCAGAGTAAATAGTACATACCAGCACTATTTTAAAATAACAAACACTTGATAGAAGAATAAAAACTACATTTAAACACCAAAAAACTCTTAACCATCTCCGTGGAGATGTTGCCTGTGCAACGGCAAAGAGAATGACTGGGGTGGGCGGAGCCTAGGAGGGACTATATGGCCAGCTTTGCTTGGACTCTTTGCCATTTCCTGTTGGGGAAGAGATATTCCCACAAGTAAGGATGACGCCGTGGACCGGACACACCAATGTTGGAGAAATCTTTATTACACTCCACATACACAAGGTATATAAGGTCCAGATTACACACGACCATAGTTAGGAATATCATAGCTCATGCTGATATGAGTCTATTGGGCTAGCAAGCTAGAAAAATGGTTGCTCGCTAAAACAAGCAAAAAGGGGAGAGAGAATATATTAACTGTTTCAGAATACTATATCAGTGGGAATAAAAAATGTAGTTCAGTGTCTAAGGGCTAATGCATGCAAGAGCACAAAAGATGCTATAAGGCAATGTATACAAAACTTATCAAAAGAAAAATATATACATGTAGGAGAGGGGGGCAAGGAGTCTATTAAATGTGTACTGTAGGTGCTGTGTGGATGTGTGTAGAGTCATCAGTAAAGCAAGTAAGCATTGTGTTGATTGTGCGTAACTAATAGATACAGCATATGTGGAAAAAACACACACATAGATGGGACTACATGATTGTATATAGTTTAGTAGGGAATAGATGGATAAAAAGGTAAAGCTTATGACCCGAGAGTTAAGAAAAGTCTCCAATATGGGAATGTTATTCTGTGCTGGTTGAAGAACCTGATGGCAAAAACCTTAGCAGAGCTGGGGGAGGTAGTGTTGTAAGAGCCCCAACATTTGTCATTTAGTGTTACCTCAATAGAATGGTAATACTATGTAGATTATGGTTGTTAGTAGAACAGAGCATAGTCAATACTGGTATTGAGCCCCTTGGCTAATAGTGTTTCAAGTCGGTGAATCCACCTTGCTTCTCTCTTGAGCAGTTCAAGGTTTTTGTCATCCCCCCTCTTCTTAATGGTGGTATCCAGTCAATAAGGATTGTTCTAATCATGGCTACTGTGTGGCCATGTTGCATAAAGTGGCGTGCCACAGGTTGGTCGCTTTTCTTGTCCTTTACGGCCCTCCTAAATGCACTGCGATGGTTCGCCAGTCGCTCCCGGAAGGACGGGCTCGTCTTGCTTACATAGTATAGGCCACATGGACAAATGATCAAATAGACAACATATTCCGTGGTACAGGTTAGCCTATGTTGTATCTGTATGGACTTTCCATTATGTGGGTGGTGAAATTTTGCACCTGTTATAAAGGAGTTACATGTGATGCAATTACCACAGCTGTAGCAACCTTTCTTAGGTGTTGGTAACCAGAGACTTTGTCTTATTGTCTCTTGTGGCTTTATTTTATTATCTATTTATTTATCTGTCTTCTTTACTATCTGGTCTATATTATTAATTATGCTACTTACTTTGTATATATAGAACTAGTTGCAACACGCTTGGTGCTGTGTGCAATAGGACCTTGTCCTTGCTCTCTCTATTGTTAATTAACACGTATTCTGTTCTTATATCCATGAATTGACAAATTTTTAGATAAGCTTCATAGTATGTATGCAACATTTATTTGGAAGGCTTTGGACCTTACTATATGCACTCTACAAGTAGGTATGGGGATACCCACATATAGCCCATGAAACTTCAATTTTTGTCCAATTACTTTCCATGTATCAATTTTTCATTTTTTCCTTTCTAGTTTTTTCCTTTGTTTTTCCTTACAAGTGTCTTATGGTTGTAAATCTTGTTTAATGTGGTGTCTCTCAGTGGAACTAACTGTGTTTTCATCTAACTTTGTATCTTTTGTGTAGCAACAGTCTTGATAAAAGTCCCTGACTTGATAAAGGTGACTGACTGAACTGATGAATTATGAATAAATTTTGTGTTAACGAAGTCCTGTGAGTGCCGCCTCTTTCCATGAAAGTGTATGTATGTATATATGTAAAAAGGGTAACTCAGGCACTTCCCAGAGAATAATGTAAAAAGAAGGCTTTATTAATTGACATAGTAAAAACAGACTAAAGCTTAGTCAATACTGACACAGCTTTAAATAATTAATATACAGTGAATAAGGACTGCTGGGTTCCTGCTGCAGACATGTTTCGTGTTAAGGTAGCACTTGTTCACTGCTTACAGGATACCCAGACTCCTCTCTGTTCCTCTCAGAGAGGAGTCTGGGTATCCTGTAAGCAGTGAACAAGTGCTACCTTAGCACGAAACATGTCTGCAGCAGGAACCCAGCAATCCTTATTAATTGTATATTAATTATTTAAAGCTGTGTCAGTATGGACTAAGCTTTAGTCTGTTTTTACTATGTCAATTAATAAAGCCTTCTTTTTACATTATTCTCTGGGAAGTGCCTGAGTTACCCTTTGTACTTTTTGCATACCTGTATTGTGAGACGAGCAGTACCTACACAGCAAGCATATCCAGGAGAGTTGATGACGTCATTCCCCCCCACTGGAGCTCCGAAAGTGCCGTGAGAACGTGCAGCGTGTATGGTGAGTGTGATAGAGCGCGACGCTGCAACTGTTGTGGAGTATGTATATATGTATGTATGTGTATATATATATATATATATATATATATATATATATATATATATATATATATATATATATATATATATATATATGTGTGTGTTCACTCCACTTATGATACATATTACACACTATTTGGGTAATATCCCTCTCCGTGGGATGATCTTGGTTTCAGGTGCAGTCTTCCTCGGGTTGTCGGTTTTTTACACTTTATTTTAGTGCCCCCTTTAAATTCTAGATTGATGCCTCACTGCTCATAGTTCGTGATTATCTTGGTCGTATAGTCAAGATTCAGTGTGCGACCTGTAGAGCATAGATTCTTATAGTTTATATAGTTCCTATTATATTTCTTAGAGGACATGCTCTTTAACCTTTATGATCTTTTTTGAATATTATAGTTGTGAATGCACGTTGCATATTGTTTATATTTTTTTGGTCATCTTAGAGGTGCTATCGAGAATAACATAGGGTTGATGGACCCTATGTTTGGCATATGATCTCTTTTTTTATTTTTTTTTGCACTGGCTGTATATAGTATCTATTGTGAGAGTCTCCTGCAATGGCCCTGACTTGGGTTGGGATTTTATACTGCCTATTAGTGTTCCCTACAGCAGATTACTCTATATCTGTGGAGAATAGCTGAAGTTAGTACCTATTTTTGTAGTGGTTTTGTCTGATGGGGGCGTGACTGCCCCATATGTCACCTTACAATATTTTCTGATTACATTGCTGATCATTAAGCTATGGTATCTGAC